>NC_138967.1:2500-302500 GCF_055761805.1 Camellia sinensis | reverse complement strand
AAATTTCATTGTGATGGGGATAGTTCATTGCAATTGTTGGTCTTCAACTAGGAATTCCTAGTAAGCACGAGTAATCAGCTCGCGTTGACTGTGTCCCTGTCCTTTGTATACATCGCCTGTCCCTCCTACTAATTGAATGGTCTAGTGAAGTGTTCGGATTGCGGCGACGTGGGCGGTTCACTGCTAGCAACGTCGTGAGAATTCCACTAAACCTTGTCATTTAGAGGAAGGAGAACTTGTAACAAGGTTTCTGTAAGTGAACCTGCGGAAGGATCATTGTCGATGCCCCTGCGTAGCAGAATGACCCGTGAACTTGTCATATTATCACTAGGGAAGAAGGAGGTAGGCCGTCGGCTCCCTCCTATTGCCCTTCATTGGGAGTGCTCCTGGTGCCCCTCTAGGAGTGGCAGGTGCCATTTCTTGGCAAAACAACAAACCCCTATGCGAATCACGCCAAGGAACTTGAACAAAGAGAGAGAGCTCATGTGCTGCATCTGACAAAAAACTAAAACAACTCTCGACAATGGATATCTTGGCTCTCGCATCGTTGAAGAACATAGCAAAATGTGATACTTGGTGTGAATTACAAAATCTCGTGAACCATTGAGTCTTTGAACACAAGTTGCGCCCGAAGCCATTAGGTTGAGGGCACATCTACTTAGGCGTCTCACGTTGTGGCGCCCGTACCCCTTCCCCTTGAAGGGAAGGGTTGCGGGCGGATGTTGGCCCCCTAGCGTGCGATCAGCCTAAAAATGAGTCCCTCATGACAGATGATGCGTCACGACGAGTGGTGGTTGACAAACTATTGCGTTTCCTTACGCGCGTCCAAGTCGTCGCGGGAGGTCTATTGTGACCCTATCACGTTGTTACCAAGGCGCTCCGATTGCGACCCCAGGTTAGGCGGGATTGCCCACTGAGTTTATGCATATCAATAAGTGGAGGAAAAGAAACTTACAAGGATTTCCCAAGTAACAGTGAGTGAACTGGGAAGCGCCCAGCTTGAAAATCGAGCAACTCTGTTGTTTAAATTGTAGTCTGGAGAAGCGTCCTTAGTGACAGACCAGGCCCAAGTCCCCTAGAAAGGGGTTCCAGAGAGGGTGAGAGCCCCGTTGTGCCCGGACCCTATCGCACCACGAGGCGCTGTTTGTGAGTCGGGTTTTTTGGGAATGCAGCCCTAATTGGGAGGTAAATTCTGTCCATGTCTAATACGGGCGAGAGACCGATAGCAAACAAGTATTGCAAGGGAAAGATGAAAAGGACTTTGAAAAGAGAGTCAACGAGTGCTTGAAATTGTCGAGAGGAAAATGGATAGGGGCTGGCGATGCACCTCGGTTGGATGTGGAAATGCAACTAGCTGGTCTGCTGATTGACTTCAGGCATGGACAGGTGTGGATTGGAGCGGAGGCCAAAGCCCGGGCAGTCGAAAAGCCCACGGAGACGCCTTTACCTTGATCATGGCTGGCAGGGCATGCCTTCGGGCATGCTTTGGCATCTGTACGCTCCCAGCACTGGCCTGTGAGCTCCCTATTCGGATCGTCTTGAAACACGAACCACGGAGTCTGACATGTGTGCCAGTCAACAGGTAAGTAAACTCATCAGGTACAAGGAAGTTGATTGACGGGATCCCCTCGCGGGTTGCACCGTTGACTGACCTTGATCTTCTGAGAAGGGTTCGAGTGTGAGCATTCCTGTCGGGACTCGAAAGATGGTGGACTATGCCTAAACGAGGCAAAGCCAAACGAAACTCTGGTGGAGGCCCGCAGCGATACTAACGTGCAAATCATTCGTTTGTCTTGGGTATAGGGGAAAAAGACTAATCGAACTGTTTAGTAGCTGGTTCCCTCCAAAATTTTCCTCAGGATAGCTGCAGCCTGGGCACGAGTTCTATCAGGTAAAGCCAATGATTAGAGGCATTGGGGGCGCAACGCCCTCGACCTATTCTCAAACTTTAAATAGGTAGGACGGCGCAGCTGCTTCGTTGAGTCGTGCCACATAATTGAGAGATCCAAGTGGGCCATTTTTGATAAGCAGAACTAGAGATGCCGAATGAACCGAAAGCTGGGCTACGGTGGCCAACTACGCGCTAACCTAGAACCCACAAAGGGTATTGGTCGATTAAAACAGTAGGACGACGGTCATGGAAGTTGAAATCTGCTAACAACTCACCTGTTGAATCAACTAGCCCCAAAAATAGATGGCGTTTAAGCGTGCGATCTATACCAGGCCATCGCGGCAAGTGCCAGGCCCCGATGAGTAAGAGGGCGCAATGGTCGCTGCGAAACCTTGGGCGCGAGCCCGAGCGGAGCGGCCGTTGGTGTGGATCTTGGTGTAGTAGCAAATATTCAAATGAGAACTTTGAAGGCCAAAGAGGGGAAAGGTTCCATGTGAACGGCACTTGCACATTGGTTAGTTGATCCTAAGAGTCGGGGGAACCCCGATAGAGAGCGTGTTCAGTGCGAGCTTCGAAAAGAAATCGGGGTAAAATTCTGAAACTAGGACGTGGCAACTGATGGCAACGTTAGGGAGTTCGGAGACATCAATGGGGGCCTCGAGAAGAGTTATCTTTTCTGTTTAACAGTCTGCCCACCCTGGAAATGGCCCAGTCGGAGGTACAGTCTAGCAGCTGGAAGGGCACCGCACGTTACGTGGTGTCCGGTACGCCCCCGGCGACCTTTGAAAATCCAGAGGACCAAGTGCCTCCCACTCCCAGTCGTACTCATAACTGCATCAGGTCTCCAAGGTGAATAGCCTCTGGTCGATGGGACAATGTAGGCAAGGGAAGTCGGCAAAATGGATCCGTAACTTAGGGAAAAGGATTGGCTCTGAAGGCTAGGCACGGAGGTCCCAGTCTCGAACCCATTGGCTGTCAGCGGACTGCTCTCGCTGCTCTCACGACAAGAGTGGATCGTTGCGTGTCAGTTAGGGACGGACTGGGAACGGTTCCTCGTGGGGCCTTCCCCGAGCAGCGAATAGTCAACTCAGAACTGGTATGGACAAGGGGAATCCTATTGTTTAATTAAAACAAAACATTGCGATGGTCCCTGGAGATGCTCACACAATGTGATTTCTGCCCAGTGCTCTGAATGTTAAAGTTAAGAAATTCAACCATGCATGGGTAAACGGTGGGAGTAACTATGACTCTCTTAAGGTAGCTAAATGCCTCGTCATCTAATTAGTGACGTGCATGAATGGATTAACTAGATTCCCACTATCACTGTCTACTATCCAGCAAAACCATAGCCAAGGGAATGGGCTCGGCAGAATTAGCGGGAAAAGAAGACCTTGTTGAGCTTGACTCTAGTTTGACTTTGTGAAATGACTTGAGAGGTGTAGGATAAGTGGGAGCCGGAAACGGCAAAAGTGAAATACCACAACTTTTAATGTTATTTTACTTATTCCATGAATTGGAGGCGGGGCGCTGCCCCTCTTTTTGTCTCAAATTTGGCAATCTGATCTGAAATGTCATTTTTGCGACACTTCTGGGACGAGATCGGAATTGTCTCAAATTTGGTAATGTGATTGAAAATGTCATTTTAGCGACACTTTTGGGACGAGATCAGAATTGTCTCAAATTTGGCAGTCTAATTAGAAATGGCATTTTGGCGACACATTTGGGAGGTGCTCAGAATTGTCTCAAATTTAGCAGTCTGATCGGAAACGGCATTTTGCAGACACTTTTGGGACGAGGTCTAAATTGTCTCAAATTTTGCAGTGTTATCTAGATCAGCATTTTTGCAACATTTTTGGGACCAGCTTGAAGTTGTCTCAAATTTTGCAGTCTGATCGGAAACAACATTTTAGAGACACTTTTGGGACAAGTTTAGAATTGTCTAAAAATTGGCAACCTAATCAGCAACGTCGTTTCGGTGACACTTTTGCGATGACTTCTAAACTATCTCAAATTTGGCAGTTTGATCAGAAATGGCGTTTTGGCGACACTTTTGGAATGAGCTTAGAATTCTCTATAGTTTGGTAGTCTGATCTGAAACGACATTTTGGCAACACTTTTAGGACGAGCGCAAAATTGTCTCAAATTTGGTAGTCTGATCGAAACGACATTTTAGCGACATTTTTGGAACGAGATCAGAATTATGTCAAATTTGGCATTCTTATCGGAAATAACATTGTAGCGACACGTTTGGGTCGTGCTCGAAATTGTCTCAAATTTTGCAGTCTGACCTGAAACAGAGTTTTGGTGACACCTTTGGGACCAGCTCGAAGTTGTCTCAAATTTGGTAGTCTGATCCGAAATGGCATTTTCGTGACACTTTTGTGACCAGCTCAGAATTGTTACAAATTTAGCACTCTGATAAAAAATGGCATTTAGCGACCCTTTTGGGACGAGCTCAGAATTGTCTTAAATTTGGCAGTCTGATCAAAAGTGGTGTTTTGGCGACACTTTTGGAACGAGCTCAGAATTTTCTAAAATTTGGAAGTCTAAATTTTCTAAAATTTAGAGACACATTTGGGACTAGCTCAGAGTTGTATCAAATTTGGCAGTATAAGCAGAAACAGCATTTTGGAGACACTTTTTGGATGAGTTTAGAATTGTCTCAAATTTTGTAGTTTGATCTGAAATGGTATTTTTGCAACACTTTTGTGACGAGCTCAGAATTGTCTCAAATTTGGCAGTCTAATCTAAAACGTCATTTTGGTGACATGTTTGGGACGAGCTCAGAATTGTCTCAAATTCAACGATCTGATCGAAAACGGCATTTTGGCGACACTTTTGGGACGAGCTTGGAATTGACTCAAACTTGGCAGTTTGATCTGAAACGACATTTTCGCGACACTTATGGGACGAGCTCGGAATTGTCTCAAATTTGGCAGTCTGATCAGAAATGACATATTGGTGGCACGTTTGGAAGGAGCTCAGAATTGACTGAAATTTGTCAATCTGATTAGGAACAACATTTTGGAGACACTGTTTGTCAAGCTCAGAATTTTCTCAAATTTAGCAGTCTTATCTGAAACGTCGTTTTCGCAACACCTGTGGGACCAACTCAAAATTGTCTCAAATTTGGCAGTCTGATCATAAATGGCATTTTCACGACACTTCTAGGATGAGATCGAAATTATATCAAATTTGGTAGTCTGATTGAAAACAACAATCTAGCGACACTTTTGGGACGAGATCAGAATTGTCACAAATCTGGCAGTCTGCTCGAAAATGAGGTTTTGGCAACACTTTTGGGACGAACTCGAAATTGTCTCAAATTTGGCAATCTGATCAGAAAGGTTGTTTTGGCGACAATTTTGGAATGAGCTCGATACTTTTGGAATGAGGTCAAAATTGTCTCGAATTTTGCAATCTGAAAGGAAACGGCGTTTTTGAGACACATTTGGGACCAAATTGGAATTGTCTCAATTTGGCAGTCTGATCGAAAACGGCATTTTGATTACACTTTTGGTAGGAGCTCGGAATTATCTCAAATTTCACAGTCTGATCGAAAACGACATTTTGGTGACACTTTTGGGCGAACTCAGATCTGTCTCGAATTTGACAATCTAATCGAAAAGGGTATTTTGCCAACAATTTTGGAATGAGGTTGGAATTGTCTCAAATTTTGTAGTCTGAGCAACATGGCGTTTTGGTGACACTTTTGGGACCAGCTTGAAATTGTCTCAAATTATACAGTTTGATCGAAAACGGCATTTTGGCGACACTTTTGGGACGAGCTTGGAATTGTCTCAAATTTGGGAGTTTGATTGGAAACTGCATTTTAGTGGCACTTTTGGGACGCGCTCGAAATTGTCTCAAATTTTGCAGTCCAATCTGGAATGGCATTTTAGTGAAATTTTTATGACGAGTTCAGAATTGTCTAAACTTTAACAGTTTTATAAAAAATGCCGTTATATCGACACGTTTGGTACGAGTTCGAAATTGTCTCAAATTGGGCAGTTCTGATCAGAATTGGCATTTTAGCGACACTTTTTGGACGGGATTAGAATTGTCTGACATTTGATAGACTGATTAGAAGCAATAATTTTGCGACCCATTTGGGGCGCGCTCAGAATTGTCTCAAATTTGACAATCCGATTAGAATCGGTGCTTTTGCCACACTTTTGGGACGAGCTTAGAATTGTCTCAAACTTGGCGGTCGGATTTGAAATTGCATTTTAGCAACATTGTTAGGACGAACTCAGAATTTTTACAAATGTGGCTGTGTGGTTGAAAACGGCATTTTAGTGACACTTTTGGGACGAGATCGAAATTGTCTAAAATATGGTGGTTTAATCACAAATGGCATTTTAGAGACACGTTTGGGATGAGCTCGAAATTGTCGCAAATTTGGCAATCTTATCGTAAATGGCATTTTGGCGACACTTTTGGGAGGTGCTCGGAATTGTCTCCAATTTGGCAGTCTGATCAGAAATGGAGTTTTAGCAACACTTTTGGAACGAGCTTGGAATTGTCTCAAATTTGGCAATCTGATTGAAAATGGCATTTTGGCGACATGTTTGGGACGAGCTCAAAATTGTCTCAAATACAGCAGTCTAATCGGAAATCATGTTTAGGTGACACTTGTGGACGACCTCAGAATTGTCTCAAATTTGACTGGTTGATCTAAAATGGCATTTTCATGACACTTCTGGGACAAGATTGGAATTGTCTCAAATTTGGCAATCTGATCGAAAACAATACTTCAGCGACACTTTTGGGATGAGATCGAAATTGTCTCAATTTTGGCGGTCGAATCAGAAATCGCATTTTCGCGACACGTTTGGAAGGAGCTCAAAATTGTCTGAAATTTAGCGGTCTGATCAGAAACGCCATTTTGCTGACACTTTTTGGGATGAGCTCTGAATTGTCTCAAATTTTGCAATCTTATCTGAAACGCCATTTGCGTGACACTTTTGGGACCAGCTCGAAGTTCTCTCAAATTTGGCATTCTGATTGAAAATGGCATTTTGGTGGCACTTTTGGGACGAGTTCAGAATTGTCTGAAAATTAGCAGTCTAATCAGAAACGTCGTTATGGTGACAGTTCTGTCATGAGTTTTGAATTGTCTCAAATATGAAAGTCTGATTAGAAACAGCGTTTCGGCGACACTATTGGGACGAGCTTGGAATTGTCACTAATTTGGCTGTCTGATCTGGAATGGCATTTTGGCGACACTTTTAGGACGAGCTCGGAATTGTCTCAAATTTGGCAGTCTGATTTGAAACGGTGTTGTCGCGACACTTTTGGGACAAGCACATAATTGTCTGATTGGAAACAGCGTTTTCGAGACACTTTTGTGATGAGTTCGGAGTTATATCAAATTTTGTAGTCTGATCAGAAATGGCATTTTCTGAACACTTTTGGGACCAGCTCGAAAGTGTCTCAAATTTGGGAGTCCGGTAAAAAAATTGCATTTTAGTGACTCTTTTGGAATGAGATTGGAATTATATCAAATTTGGCAGTCGGATCAAAAATAGCGTTTTCACGACATTTTTGGGACGAGCTCAGAATTGTCTCGAATTTGGCAGTGTGATCGGAAATAATATTTTGGCAACACTTTTAGGACCAGCTCGGAATTTTCTCAAATTGGATGTCTGATATGAAATGGCATTTTCGCAACACTTCTGGGATGAGCTTCGAACTGTCTTAAATTTGGCTGTCTTATTGAAAACAATATTTTAGCGACCCTTTTGGGACCAACTCGGAATTGTCAAAAATTTAGTAGTCAGATAAAAATTGTCATTTTGGCAACACAATTCGGATCAGCTCGGAATTGTCTCAAAACTGGCAGTTTGATAAAGAAAAAAATAGTATTTTGGTGAAACATTTGGAACAAGCCCAGAATTGTCTCAAATTTGGCAGACTAATCGGAAACGGCATTTTTGCGACACTTTGGGGACAAACTCAGAATTGTCTCAAATTTGACAGTCTGAGGGGAAACGTTGTTTTTGTAGCCCTTTTGGGACAAGCTCGAAATTGTCTCAAATTTAGAAGTCTAATCAGAAATTGAATTTTTACCGACACTTTCGGGACGAGCTCGGAATTGTTTCAAATATGGCAGTCCATTCTGAAACGGCATTTTAGTGACACTTTTGAGACAGGCTAGAAATTGCCTAAAATTTGGCAGTCTCATCTGAAACAACGTTTTTTGCGACACTTTTAAGACCAGCTCGAAATTGTCTCAAATTTGTTAGTCTGATCGAAAACGGCATTTTCGCGACACTTTTGGAACGATATTGGAATTGTCACAAACTTGGCAGTTTGATCGAAAATGGCATTTTGGCAACACTTTTGGGATGGGCTCGAAATTGTCTAAAATTTGTCAATCTGATCAGAAAGATCGTTTTTGCGACTCTTTTGGAACAAGCTCGACACTTTTGGAACGAGCCTGAAATTGTCTCAAATTTTGCAGTCCGAACAGAAACGACTTTTCCCAACACTTTTGGGACTAGTTCGGAATTGTCTCTAATTTGGTTGTCAGATCAGAAACAGCGTTTTGACGACAATTTTTGAACGAGCTTGAAATTATCTAAAATTTTGCATTATGAACAGAAACGGCGTGTTGGAGACACTTTTGAGACCAGCTCGAAATTGTCTCAAATTTGACAGTCTAATCAAAAATGGCAATTTTGGGATAGTTTTGAGACGAGCTCGGAATTGTCTCAAATTTGGTAGTCAGATCAGAAACAGTGGTTTGGTGACACTTTCGGAACGATCTCGGAATGGTCTAAAATTTGGCAGTCTAACTAAAACGACATTATGGAGACAATGTTCGGAGGAGTTAAGAATTGTCTCAAATTTTGTAGTCTAATCAGAAACGGCATTGTAGCGACACTCCTGGGAGGGGCTCAGAATTGTCTCAAATTCAGCAGTCTGATCGGAAATGGTATTTTGGTGATACTTTTAGGACAAGCTTGGATTGTCTCAAGCATGGCAGTCTGATCTGAAATGGCATTTTCGCAACACTTTTGAGACGAGCTCGGAATTGTCTCAAATTTGGCAGTCTGATCAGAAACGGCATTTTGGCAACACGTTTCAGAGGAGCTCGGAATTGACTCAAATTTGGTAATCCGATCGGAAATGGCATTTTGGGGACACTTTTAAGACAAGCTCGGTATTGTCTCAAATTTGGTAGTCTTATCTGAAACGGCATTTTCGCGACACTTATGGAACCAACTTGAAATTGTCTCAATGTTGGCCGTCTTTTCTGAAATGGCATTTTCATCAGGCAACCACATTTGAGACAACATTTTCGCGACACATTTGGGACAAATTATAACTCGTCTCAAATTTGACAGTCTGATCAAAAACGCCATTTGAGTGACACTTTTGGGACTAGTTCAGAATTATCTAATATTTTGGCAAACTGATTTGAAACGACATTTCGGCGACACTTTTGGGCCAAGTTTGGGACGAGTTCAGAATTATAAATTGTCTCAAATTTTGCTGTCTGAAAGGAAACGGCATTTTAGAGACACTTTGGGGACCAGCTCGAAATTGTCTCAAATTTGACTCTTTTGGAAGGAGTTCAAAATTGTCTCAAATTTGGATATCAGATCAGACACAACGTTTTGGCGACACTTTTTAAACGAGCTTGGAATTTTCTCAAATTTGGCAGTCTAATAGAAACAGCGTTTTGCAAACACTTTTGGGACGACCTCAGAATTGTCTCAAACTTTTTAGTCTGATCGAAAATGGCGTTTTCGCGACACTTTGGGGATGAGCTCAGAATTGTCTCAAATTTGGGTGTCTGATCGACAACAGCATTTTTTCGACACTTTTAGGACAGGCTCAAAATTTTATCAAATTTTAAAACTCCAATCTAAAACGGCATTTTAGAGACACTTTTGGGACGAGCTCGAAATTGTCTCAAATTTGAGAGTCTGATCGAAAAATGGCATTATATCGATACTTTTAGAACGAGCTCAGAATTGTCTTAAATTTTGCATTTTGATCAGAAATGCCATTCTAGCAAAACTTTTCAGACGAGATCAGAATTCTCTGAAATTTGGCAGACTGATCGAAAACGGCATTTTGGGGACATGTTTTGGACAAGCTCAGAATTATCTAAAATTTTGGCAGTTTGATCGAAAACAGCATTTTTGCGAAACTTTTAGACGAGCTCGAAATTGTTTTAAATTTAGGTGTCTGATTGGAAATTACATTTTAGCGACACTTTTAGGACTTGCTCGAAATTGTCTCCATTTTGGCAGTCCATTCTAAAATGGCATTGTAGTCACACTTTTGGAACGAGCACAAAATTATCTAAAATTTGGCAGTCTGATCGGAATCGACATTTTAGCGTCACTTTTGGGATGAGATCAGAATTGTCTCAAATTTGATAGTCCGATCGGAAACAACATTTTGGCAACACAATTCGATCGAGCTCAGAATTGTCTCAAATTTTGCAGTCTAATCTAAAACGGCGTTTTGGCGACACTTTTGGGACCAACTCGAAATTGTCTCAAATTTGGCAGTCTGATCGAAAAAGGCATTTTGGTGACAGGTTTGGTAGGAGCTCGGTATTATCTCAAATTTCACAGTTTGATTGGAAATTTTGTTTTGGCAACACTTTTCGGACGAGTTCAAAATTGTCTCGATTTTGGCATTTTGATTGGAAAGGGTGTTTTGGCGACACTTTTGGAACGAGCTCAGAATTGTCTCAAATTTTGCTGTCAGAAAGAAATGGCGTTTTGGAGACACTTTTGGGACTAGCTCAAAATTGTTTCAAATTAGGTAGTCTGATAAAAAATGGCATTTTGGCGGCACTTTTAAGAGGAGTTCAGAATTGTCTCAAATTCAGGAGTCTGATAAAAAAATGTCGTTATATTGACGCTTTTGGGACGAGTTCAGAATTGTCTCAAATTTGGCAGTCTAATCGAAAAGGGCATTTTAGAAACGCTTTTCGGACGAGATCAGAATTGTCAGACATTTGGTAGAACAATCGGAAACAACGTTTTGGCAAGACGTTTGGGATGAACTTAGAATTGTCTCAAATTTGACAGTCTGATCAGAAACACCGTTTTTGCGACACTTTTGGGACGTGCTCAGAATTGTTCCAAATTTGCTAGTAAGATCTGAGATAGCATTTTAGTAACATTTTTGGGACGAACTTAGAATTTTTACAATTTTGGCAGTCTGATTGAGATCAGACTTGTCTTAAATTTGGCAGTCTAATCAAAAATGGCATTTTGGCGACACGTTTGGGATGAACTCGAAATTGTCTTAACTTTTGCAATCTGATCAGAAATGACATTTTGGCGACACTTTTGAGAGGAGCTTGGAATTGTCTCAAATTTGACAATCTGATATGAAATGGAGTTATAGCGACGCTTTTGGGATGAGCTCGAAATTGTCTCAAATTTGGCAATCTGATTGAAAACGGCATTTTGGCGACACGTTTCGGACGAGCTTAGAATTGTCTCAAATACAACAGTCTAATCAAAGACAATGTTTTTGAGACACTTGTGGGACGAGCTCAGAATTGTCTCAAATTTGGCAATATGATTTGAAACAGCATTTTCGTGACACTTCTGGGACGAGATTGGAATTGTCTCAAATTTGGCAACCTAATCAGAAACGGCATTTTGGCGACACATTTGGAAGGTGCTCAGAATTGTCTCAAATTTAGCAGTCTAATCGGAAAACAGCATTTCGCAACACTTTTGGGACGAGCTCTAAACTGTCTCAAATTTTCAGTGTTATCTAGATTGGCATTTTTGCAACATTTTTGGGACCAGCTCGAAGTTTCTCAAATTTTGCAGTCTGATCAGAAACAACATTTTGGAGACACTTTTGGGATGAGTTTAGAATTGTCTAAAAATTGGCAACCTAATCAGCAACGTCGTTTTAGTGACACTTTTGAAATGACTTCTGAATTGTCTCAAATTTGGCAGTCTGATTGGAAGTGGCGTTTTGGCGACACTTTTAGAACGAGCTCAGAATTCTCTGTAGTTTGGTAGTTTGATCTGAAATGACATTTTGGCAACACTTTTAGAACGAGCTCAGAATTGTCTCAAATTTGGTAGTCTGATTGAAACGACATTTTAGCGACACTGTTGGAACGAGATCAGAATTGTCTCAAATTTGGCATTCTTATTGGAAACAGCATTGTAGCGACACGTTTGGGTCATCCTCAAAATTGTCTCAAATTTTGCAGTCTGATCTGAAATGGTGTTTGGGCGACACCTTTGGGACCTGCTCGAAGTTGTCTCAAATTTGGTAGTCCGATCCAAAATGGCATTTTCGCGACACTTTTCTGACCAGCTTAGAATTGTTACAAATTTAGCACTCTGATAAAAAAAGATATTTTAGCGACACTTTTGGGACAAGCTCGGAATTGTCTTAAATCTGGCAGTCTGATCAAAAGTGGCGTTTTGGCGACACTTTTGGAACGATCTCAGAATTTTCTCAAATTTGGAAGTCCGATCAGAAACGACATTTTAGAGACACATTTGGGACTAGCTCAAAGTTGTATCAAATTTGGCAGTATAAGCAGAAATAGCGTTCTAGAGACACTTTTTGCATGAGTTTAGAATTGTCTCAAATTTTGTAGCCTGATTTGAAACGGTATTGTTGCAACACTTTTGGGACGAGCTTAGAATTGTCTCAAATTTGGCAGTCTAATCTAAAACGACATTTTAATGACACATTTGGGAGGAGCTCAGAATTGACAGAAATTTGGCAATCTTATTAGAAACGACATTTCGGAGACACAGTTGAGACAAGCTCAGAATTTTCTCAAAATTTGCAGTCTTATCCGAAACAGCGTTTTCGTAACACCTGTGGGACTAGCTCAAAATTGTCTCAAATTTGGTAGTCTGATCTAAAATGGCATTTTCACGACACTTCTAGGATGAGATCGAAATTGTATCAAATTTGGTAGTATGATTGAAAACAGCATTGAAGCGACACTTTTGGGACAATATCAGAATTCTCTCAAATTTGGCAGTCTAATCGAAAACGACATTTTCATGACACTTTTAGGACGAGCTTGGAATTGTCTCAAATTTGGCAGTCTGATACGAAACAGCGTTTTCGTGACACTTTTGAGACCAGCTCAGAATTGTCACAAATTTAGCATACCGATAGAAAATGGCGTTTTAGTGACACATTTCAGACAAGCTCGAAATTGTCTCAAATCTGGCTGTCTAATAAAAAATGCTGTTTTAGTGAAACTTTGGAGACAAGCTTGGTCTCAAATTTGAGAGTCTGATCAGAAACAGTATTTTAGAGACACTTTTGGGACGAGCTCAAAATTGTCTCAAGTTTGGCAGTCATGACAAATACGACATTTTCGCGAGGCTTTTAAGGCAAGCTCGGAATATTTTCAAATTTGGTAGTCCATTCTGACATGACATTTTTGCGACACTTTTGGGGCGAGCTAGGAATTGTCTCAAATTTGGCAGTCTGAGTGGAAACATCATTCTGGAGACACTTTCAGGACCAATTCAGAATTGTTTCAAATTTTGAAGACTGATCGGTGATGGCGTTTTCGTGACACTTTTGGGACGAGCTCGAAATTGTCTCAAATTTGGAAGTCTGATAAAAAATTGCATTTTCGCGACACTTTTGGGACGAGCTCAGAATAGTCTCAAATTTGGCTCCCCATTATGAAACGGCATTTCAGTGACACTTTTGGGACGAGCTCAAAATTGTCTCCAATTTGGCAGTTTGATTGGAGACAACGTTATAGCGACACTTTTAGAACGAGATGAGAATCTTCATAAATTTGGCAGTCTAAGCGAAAATAGCATTTTCGAGACATTTTTGGGACGAGCTTGAAATTGTCTCAAATTTGACAGTCTAATCGAAAATGGCAACTTCGGGATAGTTTTGGGACGAGCTCGGAATTGTCTCAAATTTGGTAGTCAGATCAGAAACAGCGTTTTGGTGACACTTTCAAAACAATCTCGGAATGGTCTCAAATTTGACAGTCTAACTAAAATGGCATTGTGCAGACACTGCAACGAGGAGTTTAGAATTGTCTCAAATTTTGTAGTCTAATCAGAAACGACATTGTAGTGACACACCTCAGAGGGGCTCGAAATTGTCTCAAATTTAGCGGTCTAATCGGAAATGGCGTTTTGGCGATACTTTTGCGGCAAGCTTGGAATTGTCTCAAGCATGGCAGTTTGAGCTGAAACGACATTTTCGCAAAACTTTTGAGACAAGGTCAGAATTGTCTCAAATTTGGCAGTGTAATTAGAAACGACATTTTGGCAACACGTTTCAGAGGAGCTCGGAATTGACTCAAATTTGACAATCTGATCGAAAATGGCATTTTGGAGACAGTTTTAAGATAAGCTCGGTATTGTCTCAAATTTGGCAGTGTTATCTAAAACGGCATTTTCGAGACACTTGTGGAACCAGCTCGAAATTGTCTCAAAGCTTACTCTGAGATGACATTTTTGCGACACTTCTAGGACGAGATTGGAATTGTCTCAAATTTGGTTGACTGATGAAAAACGACATTCTAGCAACAATTTTGGGGCGAGCTCGGAATTGTCTCAAACTTGGCAGTCTGATATGAAACAGCGTTTTCGTGACACTTTTGGGACCAGCTCAGAATAGTCACAAATTTAGCAGTCCGATCATAAATGGCATTTTAGTGACACATTTCAGACAAGCCCGAAATTGTCTCAAATCTGGCTGTCCAATAAAAAATGGCATTTTAGTGAAACTTTGGAAACAAGCGTTGTCTCAAATTTGAGAGTCTGATCAGAAACAGTATTTTAGCGGCACTTTTGGGACGAGCTCAGAATTGTCTCAAATTTGGCAGTCTGGACAATATGGCGTTTTCGCGAGGCTTTGAGGGCGAGCTTGGAATATTTTCAAATTTGGCAGTCCATTATGACACGACATTTTTGTGACACTTTGGGGGCGAGTTAGGAATTGTCTCAAATTTGGCAGTCTGAGCGGAAACATCGTTCTGGAGACACTTTCGAGACATGCTTAGAATTGTTTCAAATTTTGAAGACTGATTGGAAATGGCATTTTCACGACACTTTTGGGACACGGTCAGAATTGTCTCAAATTTGGAAGTTTGATCAAAAATTACATTTTAGCGACACTTTCGGGACGAGCTCAGAATTGTCTCAAATTTGGCTCTTCATTCTGAAATGGTGTTTTAGTGACACTTTTGGGACGAGCTCGAAATTGTCTCCAATTTGGCAGTTTAATTGACACTTTTGGAACGAGATGAGAATTGTCTCAAATTTAGCAGTATGAGTAAAAACAGCATTTTCGAGACACTTTTGGGACGAGCTCAAAATTGTTTCAAATTTGGCAGTCAGAGCGGAAACTTCATTTTGGAGACACTTTCGGGACAAGTTTGGAATTATCTCAAATTTTGAAGTCTGATTGGAAACGACGTTTTCGCAACACTTTTGGGACGAGCTCAGAAATTGTCTCAAATCTGGCAGTCTGCTCGGAAATGATGCCCTGGCAACACTTTTGGGACGAACTCGAAATTGTCTCAAATTTGGAAATATGATCAAAAAGGTTGTTTTGGCGACAATTTTGGAACGAGCTCAACACTTTTGGAATGAGCTCAGAATTGTCTCGAATTTTACAGTCTGAAAGGAAACGGTGTTTTTGAGACACATTTGGGACCCTCTCGGAATTGTCTCAAATTTGGTAGTCTGATCGAAAAAGGCATTTTGGTTACACTTTTGGTAGGAGCTCAGAATTATCTCAAATTTCACAGTCTGATCGGAAATGAGGTTTTGGCGACACTTTTGGGACGAGCTCAGAATTATCTCGAATGTGACAATCTAATCGGAAAGGGCATTTTGCCAACAATTTTGGAACGAGGTTGGAATTGTGTCAAATTTTGTAGTTCGAGCGAAATGGTGTTTTGGTGACACTTTTGGGACTAGCTCGAAATTGTCTGAAATTATGCAGTCTGATCGAAAACGGCATTTTGGCGACACTTTTGGGACGAGCTTGGAATTGTCTCAAATTTGGGAGTCTGATCGGAAATTGCATTTTTGTGGCACTTTTGGGACGCGCTCGAAATTGTCTCAAATTTTGCAGTCCAATCTGGAATGACATTTTAGTGAAATTTTTATGACGAGCTTAGAATTGTCTCAACTTTAAGAGTTTGATCGAAAATGCCGTTATATCGACACTTTTGGTACGAGTTCGAAATTGTCTCAAATTGGGCAGCCGGATCAGAAATGGCATTTTAGCGACACTTTTCAGACGGGATCTGAAATGTTTGACAATTGGTAGACTGATCGAAAACAGCAATTTTGCAACCCGTTTGGGACAAGCTCCGAATTGTCTCAAATTTGACAGTCTAATCAGAATCGATGTTTTTGCAACACTTTTGGGACGAGTTTAGAATTGTCTCAAATTTGGCGGTCGGATTTGAAATCGCATTTTAGCAACATTGTTAGGACGAACTCAGAATTTTTACAAATGTGGTAGTCTGATCGAAAACGGCATTTAAGTGACGCTTTTGGGACGAGATCGAAATTGTCTAAAATTTGGTGGTTTAATCACAAATGGCATTTTAGAGACACGTTTGGGATGAGCTCGAAATTGTCTCAAATTTGGCAATCTGATTGTAAATGGCATTTTGGCGACACTTTTGGGAGGTGCTCGGAATTGTCTCAAATTTGGCAGTTTGATCTGAAATGAAGTTTTAGCGACACTTTTGGAACAAGTTCGGAATTGTCTCAAATTTGGCAATCTGATTGAAAATGGCATTTTGGCGACATGTTTGGGATGAGCTCAAAATTGTCTCAAATACAATAGTCCAATCGGAAATGATGTTTAGGCAACACTTGTGGACGACCTCGGAATTGTCTTAAATTTGGTTGTTTGATCTAAAATGGCATTTTCACAACACTTCTGGGATGAGATTGGAATTGTCTCAAATTTGGTAGTCTGATCGAAAACAACACTTCAGCGACACTATTGGGACGAGATCAAAATTGTCTCAAATTAGGCAGTCTAATCGGAAATGGCATTTTCACGACACGTTAGGGAGAAACTCAGAATTGTTTGAAATTTAGCGGTCTGATTAGAAACGTCATTTTGCTGACACTTTCAGGACGAGCTCTGAATTGTCTCAAATTTTGGAATCTTATCTGAAACGGCGTTTAGGTAACACTTTTGAGACCAGCTCGAAGTTCTCAAATTGGGCATTCTGATTGAAAATGACATTTTGGTGACACTTTTGGGAAGTTTGATCAGAAATAGCGCTTTGGCGACACTTTTGGGATGAGCTCGGAATTGTCACTAATTTGGCATTCTGATCTGAAACGGCATTTTGGCGACACTTTTGGGACGAGCTCGGAATTGTCTAAAATTTGGATGTATGATCTGAAATGGTGTTGTCCCGACACTTTTGGGACAAGCACGGAATTGTCGGAGTGGAAATAGTGTTTCGAGACACTTTCGGGACGAGTTCAGAGTTATATCAAATTTTTTAGTGTGATCAGAAATGGCATTTTCTGAACACTTTTGGGACGAGCTCAAAAGTGCCTCAAATTGGGGAGTCCGATAAAAAATTGCATTTTAGCGACTCTTTTGGGACGAGATTAGAATTGTCTCAAATTTGGCAGTGTGATCGGAAACAATGTTTTGGCCACACTTTTAGGACCAGCTCGGAAATTTCTCAAATTTGGCTATCTGATATGAAATGGCATTTTCGCAACACTTCTGGGACAAGATTCGAATTGTCTCAAATTTGGCCGTCTTATTGAAAATGACGTTTTAGCGACACATTTGGAACCAACTCAGAATTGTCACAAATTTAGTAGTCTGATAAAAATTGTCATTTTGGCAACACAATTCGGATGAGCTTGGAATTGTCTCTAATCTGGCAATTTGATAAAAAATGGCATTTTGGTGAAACATTTGGAACGAGCTCGGAATTGTCTCAAATTTGGCAGACTAATCGGAAACAGCATTTTAGCGACACTTTTGGGACAAGCTCAGAATTGTCTCAAATTCAACTGTCTGAGGGGAAACATTGTTTTTTGCAGCACTTTTGGGACGAGCTCGAAATTGTCTCAAATTTAGGAGTCTAATCGGAAATTGCATTTTTAGTGACACTTTTAGGACGAATTTGGAATTGTTTCAAAGTTCGCAGTCCGTTCTGAAACGTCATTTTAGTGACACTTTTGAGACAGGCTAGAAATTGCCTAAAATTTGGCGGTGTCATCTGAAACAACGTTTTTTGCGACACTTTTAAGACTAGCTCGAAATTGTCTCAAATTTGTTGGTCTGATCGAAAACAGCATTTTCGCGAGGCTTTTGGGATGATATTGGAATTGTCACAAATTTGGCAGTTTGATCGAAAACGGTATTTTGGCAACACTTTGGGACGGGCTCGAAATTGTCAAATTTGTCAATCTTATCAGAAAGATCGTTTTTGCGACATTTTTGGAACAAGCTCGACACTTTTGCAACGAGCTCGAAATTGTCTCAAATTTTGCAATTTGAACGGAAACGGCGTTTTTGAGACACTTTTGGCACGAGCTCAAAATTGTCCCAAATTTGGCAGTCCAATCGAAAAAGACAATTTGGCAACACTTTTGGGACTAGTTCGGAATTGTCTCTAATTTGGCTGTTAGATCAAGAACGGCGTTTTGACGATAATTTTTGAACGAGCTCGGAATTGTCTAAAATTTTGCATTATGAACAGAAACGCTATGTATGAGACACTTTTGGGACTAGCTCGAAATTATCTCAAATTTTACAGTCTAATCGAAAATTGAAATTTTGGGATAATTTTGGGACGAGCTTGGAATTGTCTGAAATTTGGTAGTCAAACCAGAAACAGTGTTTTGGTGACACTTTCGGAACGATCTCGAAATGGTCTCAAATTTGACAATCTAGCTAAAACGGCATTGTGGGGGCACTGTTTGGAGGAGTTCAGAATTGTCTCAAATTTTATAGTCTCATAAAAAATGGCATTGTAGCGACACTCCTGGGAGGGGCTCTGAATTGTCTCAAATTTAGCAGCCTGATCGGAAACGTCGTTTTGGCGATACTTTTGGGACAAGCTTGGAAGTGTCTCAAGCATGGCAGTCTGATCTGAAATGGCGTTTTCGCAACACTTTTGAGACGATCTCGGAATTGCCACAAATTTGGCAGTTTGATCAGAAATGGCATTTTGGCAACACATTTCAGAGGAGCTCGGAATTGACTCAAATTTGGCAATCTGATTGGAAACGGCATTTTGGAGACACTTTTAAGACAAGCTCAGTATTGTCTCAAATTTGGCAGTCGTGTCTGAAACGGCATTTTCGCGTTAGTTGTGGAACCAGCTCGAAATTGTCTCAAAGTTGGCCGTTTGCTCTAAAATGGCATTTTCGCGACACTTTTAGGACGAGATCGGATTTGTCGCAAATTTGGTTGTTTGATGAAAAACGGCATTCTAGTGACAATTTTGGGACGAGCTCGGAATTGTCTCAAATTTGGCAGTCTGATACAAAACAGCGTCTTCGCGACACTTTTGGGACCAGCTCAGAATTGTCACAAATTTAGCAGTCCGATTGAAAATGGCCTTTTAGTGACACATTTCAAACAAGCTCAGAATTGTATTAAATTTGGCAATCAGATAAAAAACGGCGTTGTCATGACACTTTTAGGATGAGCTTGGAATTGCCTGAAATTTGGCAGTGTGATCGAAAACAGTGTTTTGGCAACACTTTTTGGACCAGCTCGAAATTTTCTCAAATTTGGCTGTCTGATACTTAATGGCATTTTCGCAACACTTTCGGGATGAGATTCGAATTTTCTCAAATTTGGCCGTCTTATTGAATACAACATTTTAGCAACACTTTTGGGACCAACTCAGAATTGTCACAAATTTAGTAGTCTGATAAAAAATATCATTTTTGCAATACAATCCGGATGAGCTCGGAACTGTCTCAAATCTGGCAATTTGATAAAAAAATGGCATTTTGGTGAAACATTTGGAACGAGCTCGGAATTGTCTCAAATTTGGCAGACTAATCGGAAATGGCATTTTATCGACACTTTTGGGACAAGCTCAGAATTGTCTCAAATTCGGCAGTCTGTGGAGAAATGTTGTTTTTGTAGCACTTATAGGACGAGCTCGAAATTGTCTCAAATTTGGGAGTCTAATCGGAAATTGCATTTTTAGCGACACTTTCGGGACGAGCTCGGAATTGTTTCAAATTTGGCAGTCCGCTCTGAAACGTCATTTTAGTGACACTTTTGAGACAGGCTAGAAATTGCCTAAAATTTGGCAGTCTCATTAGAAACAACGTTTTTTGCGACACTTTTAAGACCAGCTCGAAATTGTCTCAAATTTGTTAGTCTGATCGAAATCGACATTTTCGTGACACTTTTCGGATGATATTGGAATTGTCACAAATTTGGTAGTTTGATCGGAAACAGCTTTTTGGCAACACTTTTGGAACGGGCTCGAAATTGTCTAAAATTTGTCAATCTTATCAGAAGGATCGCTTTTGCGACATTTTTGGAACTAGGTCGACACTTTTGGAACGAGCTCAGAATTGTCTCAAATTTTGCAGTCTGAACGGAAATGGCGTTTCTGAGACACTTTTGGGACCAACTCAAAATTGTCCCAAATTTGGCAGTCTAGTCGAAAATGGCAATTTGGAAACACTTTTGGGACTACTTCGGAATTGTCTCTAATTTGGCTGTCAGATTAGAAATGTCGTTTTGACGACAAATTTTGAACGAGCTCGGAATTGTCTAAAATATTGCAGTCTCAACAGAAACGGCGTGTATGAGATACTTTTGGGACCAACTCGAAATTGTCTCAAATTTGACTGTCAAATCGACAATGGCAATTTCAGGATAGTTTTGGGACAAGCTCGGAATTGTCTCAAATTTGGTAGTCAGATCAGAAACAGTGTTTTGGTGACACTTTCAGAACGATCTCGGAATGGTCTCAAATTGGACAGTCTAACCAAAATGGCATCGTGGAGACACTGTTGGCAGGAGTTCAAAATTGTCTCAAATTTTGTAGTCTAATCAGAAGCGTCATTGTAGTGACACTCCTTGGAGGGGCTCAGAATTTTCTCAAATTCAGCGGTCTGATCGGAAATGACATTTTGGCGATACTTTTGGGGCAAACTTGGAATTGTCTTAAGCATGGCAGTTTGATCTGAAACAGCATTTTTCGCAACACTTTTGAGACGTGGTCGGAATTGTCTCAAATTTGGCAGTCCGATCAGAAACGGCATTTTGGCAACACGTTTCAGAAGAGCTCGGAATTGAATCAAATTTGGCAATCTGATCGGAAACGGCATTTTGGAGACACTTTTAAGATAAGCTCAGTATTGTCTCAAATTTGGCAATCTTATCTGAAACGGCATTTTCGCGACACTTGTGGAACCAGCTCGAAATTGTCTCAAAGTTGGCCGTTTACTCTGAAATGGCATTTTCGCGATACTTCTAGGACGTGATCGGAATTGTCTCAAATTTGGTTGTTTGATGAAAAACGGCATTCTAGCGACAATTTTGGGATGAGCTCGAAATTGTCTCAAGTTTGGCAGTCTGATACGAAACAGCGTTTTCGCGACACTTTTGAGACCAGCTCGGAATTGTCACAAATTTAGCAGTCCGATCGAAAATGGCGTTTTAGTGACACATTTTAGACAAGCTTGGAATTGTCTCAAATCTGGCTGTCCAATAAAAAATGGCAATTTAGTGAAACTTTGGAAACAAGATTTGTCTCAAACTTGAGAGTCTGATCACAAACAGTATTTTAGCGACACTTTTGGGACGTGCTCATAATTGTCTCAAATTTGGCAGTTTGGACAAATACGGCATTTTTGCGAGGCTTTTAGTGCGAGCTCGAAATATTTTCAAATTTGGCAGTCCATTCTGACACGACATTTTTTGCGACACTTTTGGGGGCGAGCTAGGAATTGTCTCAAATTTGGCAGTCTGAGCGGGAACATTGTTCTGGTGACACTTTCTGGACCAGTTTAGAATGGTTTCAAATTTTGAAGACTGATCAAAAATGGCATTTCTCGACACTTTTGGGACGAGCTCAGAATTGTCTCAAATTTGGATGTCTGATAAAAAATTACATTTTAGCGACACTTTTGGGACTAGCTCAGAATTGTCTCAAATTTGGCTCTCCGTTCTGAAACGACGTTTTAGTAACACTTTTGGGACGAGCTCGAAATTGTCTCCAATTTGGCAGTTTGATCGACACTTTTGGAACGAGATGAGAATTGTCTCAAATTTGGAAGTGTGAGCGAAAACAGCAATTTCGAGACACTTTTGGGACGAGCTCGAAATTGTTTCAAATTTGGCAGTCCGTTCTAAAATGGCATTTTAGTGACACTTTTTGGGACGAGCTAGGAAATGTCTCAAATTTGGCAGTCTGAGCGAAAACTGCGTTTTAGAGACACTTTCGGGACAAGTTCGGAATTACCACAAATTTTGAAGTCTAAGTGGAAACGGCATTTTCGCGACACTTTGGGGACGAGCTCAGAATTGTACCAAATTTGGGAGTCAGATAGGAAATTTCATTTCAGCGGAACTTTTGGGACGAGATCGGAATTATCCCAAATCTGGCAGTCAGCTCGGAAATGATGTTTTGGCAACACTTTTGGGACGAACTCAAAATTATCTCAAATTTGGCAATCTGATCAGAAAGATTGTTTTGGAGACAATTTTGGAGTGAGCTCAACACTTTTGGAATGAGCTCAGAATTGTCTCGAATTTTTCAGCCTGAAAGGAAACGGCATTTTCGAGACACGTTTGGGACCAACTCGGAATTGTCTCAAATTTGGCAGTCTGATTGAAAAAGGCATTTTGGTTACACTTTTGGTAGGTCCTCGGAATTATCTCAAATCTCACAGTCTGATCGAAAACGACGTTTTGCCGACACTTTTGGGACGAGCTCAGAATTGTCTCAAATTTGACAATCTAATCGGCAAGGGCATTTTGCCAACAATTTAGGAACGAGGTTGGAATTGTCTCAAATTTTGTAGTCTGAGCAAAATGGCATTTTGGTGACAGTTTTGGGACCAGCTCGAAATTGTCTCAAATTATGCAGTCTGATCGAAAACGACATTTTGGCGACACTTTTGGGACGAGCTTGGAATTGTCTAAAATTTTGCAGTCCAATCTGGAACGGCATTTTAGTGAAAATTTTATGACGAGCTCAGAATTGTCTCAACTTTATGAGTTTGATCAAAAATGCTGTTATATCGACACTTTTGGTACGAGTTCGAAATTGTCTCATATTGGGCAGTCTGATTAGAAATGTCATTTTAGCGACGCTTTTCAGATGAGATCAGAATTGTCTGACATTTGGTAGACTGATCGTAAACAAGAATTTTGCAACCCGTTTGGGACGAGCTCAAAATTGTCTCAAATTTGACAGTTTGACCAGAATCGGTGTTTTTGCGACACTTTTGGGATGAGCTTAGAATTGTCTCAAATTTGGTGGTCGGATTTGAAACCGCATTTTAGCAACATTGTTAGGGTGAGCTTATAATTTTTACAAATGTGGCAGTCTGATCAAAAACAACATTTTAGCGACACTTTTGGGACGAGATCGAAATTGTCTAAAATTTGGTGGTTTAATCACAAATGGTATTTGGAGACACATTTGCGATGAGCTCGAAATTGTCTCAAATTTGGCAATCTGAATGTAAATGGCATTTTGGCGACACTTTTGGGAGGTGCTCGGAATTGTCTCAAATTTGGCTGTCTGATCTGAAATGGAGTTTCAGCGACACTTTTGGAACGAGCTCGGAATTGTCTTAAATTTGGCAATCTGATTGAAAACGGCATTTTGGCGACATGTATGGGATGAACTCAAAATTGTCTTAAATACAGCAGTCCAATCGAAAATGATGTTCAGGCGACACTTGTGGACGACCTCGAAATTGTCTCAAATTTGGCTGTTTGATATAAAATGGCATTTTCACGACACTTCTAGGACGAGATTGGAATTGTCTCAAATTTGGCAGTCTCATCAAAAACAGCACCTCAACGACACTTTTGGGACGGGATTGAAATGGTCTCAAATTTGGCAATCTAATCAAAAATCGCTTTTTCCCGACACGTTTCGGAGGAGCTCGGAATTGTCTGAAATTTAGCGGACAGATCAGAAACGCCATTTTGCTGACACTTTTGGGACAAGCTCTGAATTGTCTCAAATTTTGCAATCTTATGTGAAGCGGCGTTTTCGCGACACTTTTGGGACCTGCTTGAAGTTTTCTCAAATTTCGCATTTTGATTGAAAATGACATTTTGGTGACACTTTTGGCACGAGTTCAGAATTGTCTAATAATTAGCAGTCTAATCAGAAACGTCGTTGTGGTGACAGTTCTGTGATGAGTTTTGAATTGTCTCAAATATGGCAGTCTAATCAGAAACAGCGTTTTGGTGACACTTTTAGGACGAGCTCGGAATTGTCAATAATTTGGCAGTCTGATCTGAAACGCCATTTCGTCAACACTTTTGGGACGAGCTCGAAGTTGTCTCAAATTTGGCATTCTGATCTGAAACGGTGTTGTCGTGACACTTTTGGGACAAGCACAGAATTGTCTAAGTGGAAACAGCATTTTCGAGACACTTTTGAGACGAGTTCGGAGTTACATCAAATTTTGTAGTCTAATCAGAAATGGCATTCTCTGAACACTTTTGGGATGAGCTCGAAAGTGTCTCAAATTTGGGAGTCTGATAAAAAATTGATTTTTGGTGACTCTTTTGGGACGAGATTGGAAATGTATCAAATTTGGCAATCGGATCACAAATGGAGTTGTCATGACACTTTTAGGACATGCTCGGAATTGTCTCAAATTTGGCAGTGTGATCGGAAACAGTGTTTTGGCAACACTTTTTGGAGTGCTCGAAATTTTCTCAAATTTGGCTGTCTAATACGAAATGGCTTTTTCGCAACACATCCGGGATGAGATTCGAATATTCTCAAATTTGGCCGTGTTATTGAAAACCACATTGTAGCGACACTTTCGGGACCAACTCGGAATTGTCACAAATTTAGTAGTCTGATAAAAATTGTCATTTTGGCAACACAATCCGGATGAGCTCAGAACTGTCTCAAATCTGGTAGTTTGTTAAAAAATGGCATTTTGGTGAAACATTTGGAACGAGCTCAGAATTTTCTCAAATTTGGCAGGCTAATCGGAAATGGCATTTTAGTGACACTTTTGGGACAAGCTCAAAATTGCCTCAAATTCGGCAGTCTGAGGGGAAATGTTGTTTTTGCAGCACTTTTGGGACGAGCTCGAAATTGTCTGAAATGTGGGAGTCTAATCAGAAATTGCATTTTTAGCAACACTTTCGGGATGAGCTTGGAATTGTTTAAAATTTGGCAGTTCGTTCTGAAACGTCATTTTAGTGACACTTTTGAGACAGGCTAGAAATTGCCTAAAATTTGGCAGTCTCATCTGAAGCAACGTTTTTTGCCACACTTTTAAGACCAGCTCAAAATTGTCTCAAATTTGTTAATCTGATCGAAAATGACATTTTCGCGATACTTTTGGGACGATATTGGAATTGTCACAGATTTGGCAGTTTGATCGTAAACGGCATTTTGGCAACACTTTTGGGACGGCTTGAAATTGTCTAAAATTTGTCAATCTTATTAGAAAGATCGTTTTTGCGAAACTTTTGGAGCAAGCTCGACACTTTTGGAACGAGTTCGTAATTGTCTAAAATTTTACAGTCTGAACGGAAACGGCGTTTCTGAGACACTTTTGGGACCAACTTAAAATTGTCCCAAATTTGGCAGTCTAGTTGAAAATGGGAATTTGGCAACACTTTTGGGACTAGTTCGGAATTGTCTCTAATTTGGCTGTCAGATTAGAAATGGCGTTTTGACGACAATTTTTGAACGAGCTTGGAATTGTCTAAAATTTTGCATTCTGAACAGAAACGGCGTGTACGAGACACTTTTGGGACCAGCTCAAAATTGTCTCAAATTTGACAATCTAATCGAAAATGGCAATTTCGGGATAGCTTTGGGACAAGCTCGAAATTGTCTCAAATTTGGTAGTCAGATCAGAAACAGTGTTTTGGTGACACTTTCAGAACGATCTCAGAATGGTTTCAAATTTGACAGTCAAACTAAAATGGCATTGTGGGGACACTGTTGGCAGGAGTTCAGAATTGTCTCAAATTTTGTAGTCTAATCAGAAACATCATTGCAGCGACACTACTGGGAAGGGCTCGGAATTGTCTTAAATTTATCAGTCTGATCGAAAACGGCATTTTGGCGATACTTTTGAGGCAAGCTTGGAATTGTCCCAAGCATGGCAGTCCGATCTGAAATGGCATTTTCGTAACACTTTTGAGACGAGGTCAGAATGTCTCAAATTTGGCAGTCTGATCAGAAACGGCATTTTGGCAACACGTTTAAGAGGAGCTCGGAATTGACTCAAATTTGGCAATCTGATCGAAAACGGCATTTTGGAGACACTTTTAAGACAAGCTCGGTATTGTCTCAAATTTGGCAGTCTTATTTGAAACGGTATTTTCGTGACGCCTGTGGAACCAGCTCAAAATTGTCTCAAAGTTGGCCATTTACCTTGAAATGGCATTTTCGTGACACTTCTAGGATGAGATCAGAATTGTCTCAAATTTGGTTGTTTGATGAAAAACGGCATTCTAGTGACAATTTTGGGACAAGCTCGGAATTGTCTCAAATTTGGCAGTCTGATACGAAACAGTGTTTTCGCAACACTTTTGGGGCGAGCTCAAAATTGTCACAAATTTAGCAGTCCGATCGAAAATGGCGTTTTAGTGACACATTTCAGACAAGCTCGGAATTGTCTTAAATCTGGCTATCTAATAAAATATGGCGTTTTAGTGAAACTTTGGAAACAAGTTTCGTCTCAAATTTGAGAGTCTGATCAGAAACAGTATTTTAGCGACACTTTTGGGACGAGCTCAGAATTGTCTCAAATTTGGCAGTTTGGACAAATACGGCATTTTCGGAGGGCTTTGAGGGCGAGCTCAGAATATTTTCAAATTTGGCTGTCTATTTTGACATGACATTTTTTGCGACACTTTTGGGGCGAGCTAGGAATTGTCTCAAATTTGGCAGTCTGAGCGGAAACATCGTTCTGGAGACACTTTAGGGACCAGTTCAGAATTGTTTCAAATTTGGAAGATTGATCGAAAATGGCATTTTCTCAACACTTTTGGGACGAGCTCGGAATTGTCTCAAATTTGGAAGTCTAATAAAAAAAATTAGATTTTAGTGACACTTTTGGGACGAGCTCAGAATTATCTCAAATTTGGCTCTCCATTCTGAAATGACGTTTTAGTGACACTTTTGGGACGAGCTCGAAATTTTCTCCAATTTGGCAGTTTAATCGATACGTTTGGAACGAGATGAGAATTGTCTCAAATTTGGCAGTCTGAGCAAAAATAGCATTTTCGAGACATTTTTGGGACGAGCTTGAAATTGTTTCAAATTTGGCAGTCCGTTCTGAAATGCCATTTTAGTGACAACTTTTGGGACGAGCTAGGAAATGTCTCAAATTTGGCAGTCTGAGTGAAAACTGCATTTTGGAGACACTTTCGGGACAAGTTCAGAATTATCTCTGATTGGAAATGGTGTATTTGCGACACTTTTGGAACGAGCTCAGAATTGTCCCAAATTTGGGAGTCTGACCGGAAATGGCATTTCAGTGAAACTTTTGGGACGAGATCGGAATTGTCTCAAATCTGGCAGTCTGCTCGAAAATGATGTTTTGGCAACACTTTTGGGCGAACTTGAAATTGTCTCAAATTTGGCAATCTGATCAGAAAGGTTGTTTTGGCTACAATTTTGGAACAAGCTCGACACTTTTGGAATGAGCTCGGAATTTTCTCAAAATTTTCATTCTGAAAGGAAATGGCGTTTTCGAGACACGTTTGGGACCAGATCAGAATTGTCTCAAATTTGGCGGTCTGATCGAAAAAGGCATTTTGGTTACACTTTTGGTAGGAGCTTAGAATTATCTGAAATTTCACAATCTGATCGGAAACGACATTTTGGCGACACCTTCGGGACGAGCTTGGAATTGTCTCGAATTTGACAATCTAATCAGAAAGGGCATTTTTGTAACAATTTTGGAACGAGGTTGGAATTGTCTTAAATTTTGTAGTCTGAGCGAAATGGTGCTTTGATGACACTTTTGGGACCAGCTCGAAATGGTCTCAAATTATGCAGTCTGATCGAAAACGGCATTTTGGCGACAATTTTTGGGACGAGCTTGGAATTGTCTCAAATTTTGGTGTCTGATCGGAAACTGCATTTTAGTGGAACTTTTGGGATGCGCTCGAAAGTGTCTCAAATTTTGCAGTCCAATCTGGAACGGCGTGTTAGTGAAATTTTTATGACGAGCTCAAAATTGTCTCAACTTTAAGAGTTTGATCTAAAATGCCGTCATATCGACACTTTTGGTATGAGTTCGAAATTGTCTCAAATTGGGCAGTCTGATCAGAAATGGCATTTTTGCGACGCTTTCGGACGAGATCAGAATTGTCACAAATTTGGCTCTCCATTCTGAAACGGCGCTTTGGTGATACATTTGGGACGAGCTTGAAATTGTCTCCAATTTTTGGCAATTTGATCGACATTTTTGGAACGAGATGAGAATTGTCTCAAATTTGGTAGTCTGAGTGAAAACACCATTTTCGAGACACTTTTGGGACGAGCTCTAAATTGTTTCAAATTTGGCAGTCCATTCTGAAATGGCATTTTAGTGACACTTTTTGGGACGAGCTAGGAAATGTCTCAAATTTGGCAGTTTGAGCAAAAACTGCGTTTTGGAAACACTTTCAGGACAAGTTCAGAATTATCTCAAATTTTGAAATCTGATTGGAAACGGCGTTTTCGCAACTCTTTTGGGACGAGCTCAGAATTTTCCAAAATTTGGGAGTCTGATCGGAAAATGGCACTTCAGCAAAACTTTTGGGACGAGATTGGAATTGTCTCAAATCTGGTAGCCTGCTCGGAAATGATGTTTTGGCAACACTTTCGGGACGAACTCGAAATTGTCTCAAATTTGGCAATCTGATTAGAAAGGTTACTTTGGCAACAATTTTGGATGGAGCTTGGCACTTTTGGAATGAGCTCGGAATTGTCTCAAATTTTTCAATCTGAAAGGAAATGGCATTTTCGAGACACATTTGGGACCAGCTCGAAATTGTCTCAAATTTGGCAGTCTGATCAAAAAAGGCATTTTGGTTACACTTTTGGAAGGAGCTCGGAATTATCTCAAACTTCATAGTCTGATCGGAAACGACGTTTTGGCGACACTTTTGGGATGAGCTCGAAATTGTCTCAAATTTTGACAATCTAATCGGAAAGGGGATTTTGCCAACAATTTTGGAACGATGTTGGAATTGTCTCAAATTTTGTAGTCTGAGCGAAATGGCATTTTGGTGACACTTTTGGGACCAGCTCGAAATTATCTCAAATTATGCAGTCTGATCGAAAATGGCATTTTGGCGACACTTTTGGGATGAGATTGGAATTGTCTCAAATTTGGGAGTCTGATCGGAAACTGCATTTTAGTGGCACTTTTGGGACGCGTTCGAAGTTGTTTGAACTTTTGCAGTCCAATCTGGGACGGCATTTTAGTGAAAATTTTATGACGAGCTCAGAATTGTCTCAACTTTAAGAGTTTGGTAAAAAATGTAGTTATTTCGACACTTTTGGTACGGGTTCGAAATTGTCTCGAATTGGGCAGTCTGATTAGAAATGGCATTTTAGGGACGCTTTTGGACGGGATCAGAATTGTCTGACATTTGGTAGACTGATCGGAAACAGCAATTTTGTGACCCGTTTGGGACGAGCTCAGAATTGTCTCAAATTTGATAGTCTGATCAGAATCATTGTTTTTGTGAAACTTTTGGGACGAGCTTAGAATTGTCTCAAATTTGGCGGTCGGATTTGAAATCGTATTTTAGCAACATTGTTAGGACAAACTAAGACTTTTTCCAAATGTGGCAGTATGATCGAAAATGGCGTTATAGTGACACTTTTGGGACGAGATCAAAATTGTCTAAAATTTGGTGGTTTAATGACAAATGGCATTTTAGAGACACGTTTGGGATGAAGCTCGAAATTGTCTCAAATTTGACAATCTGATCGTAAATGGCATTTTGGCGACACTTTTGGGAGGTGCGTGGAATTGTCTCAAATTTGGCAGTTTGATCTGAAATGGATTTTAGCAACACTTTTGGGACGAGCTTGGAATTGTCTCAAATTTGGCAATCTGATTGAAAACGGCATTTTTGTGACATGTTTCGGAGGAGCTCAAAATTGTCTCAAATACAGTAGTCCAATCGGAAATGATGTTTAGGCGACACTTGTGGACGACCTCGAAATTGTCTCAAAGTTGGCTGTTTGATCTAAAATGGCATTTTCACAACACTTCTGGGACGAGATTGGAATTGCCTCAAATTTGGCAGTCTGATCGAAAACAGCACTTCAGCGACACTTTTGGGAGGAGATCGAATTGTCTCAAATTTGGCGGTCTAATCGGAAATGGCATTTTCGCGACACCTTTCGGAGGAGCTTATAATTGTCTGAAATTTAGCAGTCTAATCAGAAACCTCATTTTGCAGACACTTTCAGAGCGAGCTCTGAGTTGTCTCAAATTTTACAATCTTATCTGAAGCGGCATTTTCGCTACACTTTTGGGACCAGCTCGAAGTTCTCTCAAATTTGGCATTCTGATTGAAAATAACGTTTTGGTGACACTTTTGGGATGAGTTCAGAATTGTCTGAAAATTAGCAGTCTAATCAGAAACGTGGTTATGGTGACAGTTCTGTGATGAGTTTTGAATTGTCTCAAATATGGTGTTCTGATCAGAAACAGCGTTTTGGCGACACTTTTGGGACGAGCTCGGAATTGTCACTAATTTGGCAGTCTGATCTGAAATGACATTTTAGCGACACTTTTGGACGGGCTCCAAATTGTCTCAAATTTGGCAGTCTGATCTGAAACAGGGTGGTCGCGACACTTTTGGGACAAGCACGGAATTGTCTGATTGGAAATAGCATTTTCGAGACACTATCGGGACCAGTTCGGAGTTATATCAAATTTTAAAGTCTTATTAGAAATGGCATTTTCTGAACACTTTTGGGAGGAGCTCGAAAGTGTCTCAAATTTGGGAGTCCGATAAAAAAGTACATTTTAGTGACTCTTTTGGGACGAGATTGGAATTGCATCAAATTTGGCAATAGGATAAAAAATGGCGTTTTCATGACACTTTTAGGACGAGCTCAGCATTGTCTCAAATTTGATAGTGTGATCGGAAACAGTGTTTTGGCAACCCTTTTAGGACTAACTCGGAATTTTCTCAAATTTGGTTGCCTGATATGACATGGCATTTTCACAACACTTCTGGGATGAGATTCGAATTGTCTCAAATTTGGCCGTGTTATTGAAAACGACATTTTAGCGTCACTTTTGGGACCAACTTGGAATTGTCACAAATTTAGTAGTATGATAAAAATTGTCATTTTGGCAACACAATTCAGATGAGCTCGGAATTGTCTCAAATCTGGCAGTTTGATAAAGAATGGCATTTTTGTGAAACATTTGGAATGACCTCGGAATTGTATCAAATTTGGCAGACTAATCAGAAACGGCATTTTAGCGGCACTTTTGGGACAAGCTCAGAATTGTCTCAAATTCGACAGTTTAAGGGGAAACGTTGTTTTTGCAGCACTTTTGGGACGAGCTCGAAATTGTCTCAAATTTGGGAGTCTAATCGGAAATTGCATTTTTAGCGTCACTTTTGGGACGAGCTCAGAATTGTTTAAAATTTGGCAGTCTCATCTGAAACAACGTTTCCTGCGACATTTTTAAGACCAGCTCGAAATTGTTTCAAATTTGTTAGTCTGATCGAAAACGACAGTTTTGCGACACTTTTGGGACGATATTGGAATTGTCACAAATTTGGTAGTTTGATCGGAAATGGCATTTTGCCAACACTTTTGGGACGGGCTCGAAATTGTCTAAAATTTGTCAATCTTATCAAAAAGGTCGTTTTTGCGACACTTTTGGAACAAGCTCGACACTTTTGGAACGAGCTCGGAATTGTCTCAAATTTTGCAGTCTGAACAGAAATGGTGTTTCTGAGAAACTTTTGGGACTAGCTCAAAACTGTCCCAAATTTGGCAGTCTAATTGAAAATGGCAATTTGGCAACACTTTTGGGACTAGTTCGGAATTATCTCTAATTTGGCTGTCACATCAAAAACGACGTTTTGACGACAATTTTTGAACGAGCTCGGAATTGTCTAAAATTTTGCATTCTGAACAGAAATGGCGTGTATGAGACACTTTTGGGACCAGCTCGAAATTGTCTCAAATTTGGCAGTCTCATCGAGAATGGCAGTTTCAGGATAGTTTTGGGATGTGCTCAGAATTGTCTCAAATTTGGTAGTCAGATCAGAAACAGTGTTTTGGTGACACTTTCAGAACGATCTCGGAATAGTCTCAAATTTGACCGTCTAACTAAAATGGCACTGTGGAGACACTTGGGAGGAGTTCAGAATTGTCTCAAATTTTGTAGTCTAATCAGAAACGGCGTTCTGAGACACTCCTAGGAGGGGCTCGGAATTGTCTCAAATTCAGCGGTCTGATCGAAAACGGCGTTTTGGCGATACTTTTGAGGCAAGCTTGGAATTGTCTCAAGCTTGGCAGTCTGATCTGAAACAGCATTTTCACAATACTTTTGAGATGAGCTCAGAATTGTCTCAAATTTGGCAGTCTAATCAGAAACAGCATTTTGCCAACACGTTTCAGAGGAGCTCGAAATTGACTCAAATTTGGCAATCTGATCGGAAACGGCATTTTGGAGACACTTTTAAGACAAGCTTGGTGTTGTCTCAAATTTGGCCATCTTATCTGAAACGAAATTTTCTCGACACTTGTGGAACAAGCTCGAAATTGTCTCAAAGTTAGCCGTTTACTCTGAAATGGCCGTTTCGCGACACTTCTAGGACGAGATTAGAATTGTCTCAAATTTGGTTATCTGATGAAAAACGACATTCTAGCGACAATTTTGGGACGAGCTCGGAATTGTCTCAAATTTGGCAGTCTGATGCGAAACATTGTTTTCGCAACACTTTTGGGCCCAACTCAGAATTGTCACAAATATAGCAGTCCGATCGAAAAATAGCGTTTTAGTGACACATTTTAGACAAGCTCGAAATTGTCTCAAATTTGGCTGTCCAATAAAAAATGGCATTTTAGTTACACTTTGGAAACAAGCTTTGTCTCAAATTTGAGAGTCTGATCAGAAACAGTATTTTAGCGACACTTTTGGGACGAGCTCAGAATTGTCACAAATTTGGCAGCCTGGACAAATACGGCATTTTTGCGAGGCTTTGAGAGCGAGCTCGGAATATTTTCAAATTTGGCAGTCCATTATGACACGACATTTTTGCGACACTTTTGGTGCGAGTGAGGAATTGCTTCCAATTTTGAAGACTGATCGGAAGAGGCGTTTTCACCACACTTTTGGGACGAGCTCGGAATTGTCTCAAGTTTGATCAAAAATTACATTTTAGTGACAGTTTTGGGATGAGCTCAGAATTTTCTCAAATGTGGCTCTCCATTTTGAAACGGCGTTTTAGTGACACTTTTGGGACGAGCTCGAAATTGTCTCCAATTTGGCAGTTTGATCAGAAACGACGTTATAGCGACACTTTTGGAACAAGATAGAAATTGTCTCAAATTTGGCAGTCTGAGCGAAAATATCATTTTTGAGACATTTTTGGGATGAGCTCTAAATTGTTTCACATTTGGCAGTCTGTTCTGAAATGGCATTTTGGTGACACTTTTGGGACAAGCTAGGAAATGTCTCAAATTTGGTAGTCTGAGCAAAAACTGCGTTTTGGAGACACTTTCGGGACAAGTTCAGAATTATCTGAAATGTTGAAGTCTAATTGGAAACAGCATTTTTTAGACACTTTTGGGACTAGCTCAAAATTGTCCCAAATTTGGAGTCTGATCGGAAATGGCATTTTAGCGAAACTTTTGGGACGAGATCGAAATTGTCTCAAATCTGGCAATCTGCTCGGAAATGATGCTTTGGCAACACTTTTGGGACAAGCTCAGAATTGTCTCAAATTTGGAAGTCTGATAAAAAATTGCATTTTAGCTACACTTTTGGGACGAGCTCAGAATTGTCTCAAATTTGGCTCTCCATTCTGAAACGACTTTTAGTGACACTTTTGGGATGATCTCGAAATTGTCTCCAATTTGGCAGTTTGATCGACACTTTTGGAACGAGATGAGAATTGTCTCAAATTTGGCAGTCCGAGCCAAAACAACATTTTCGAGACACTTTTGGGACGAGCTCGAAATTGTTTCAAATTTGGCAGTCCGTTCTGAAATGGTATTTTGGTGACACTTTTGGGACGAGCTAGGAAATGTCTCAAATTTGGCAATCAGAGCGAAAACTGCGTTTTGGCGGCACTTTCGAGACAAGTTCGGAATTATCTCCAATTTTGAAGTCTAATTGGAAACGGCATTTTCGCGACACTTTTGGGACGAGCTCGGAATTGTCCCAAATTTAGGAGTCTAAACGAAAATGGCATTTTAGCGAAACTTTTGGAACGAGATCAGAATTGTCTCAAATCTGGCAGTTTTCTTAGAAATGATGTTTTGGCAGCACTTTTGGGATGAACTGGAAATTGTCTCAAATTTGGCAATATGATCAAAAAGGTTGTTTTGGCGACAATTTTGGAACAAGCTCGACACTTTTTGAATGAGCTCAGAATTGTCTCGAATTTTTCAATCTGAAAGGAAACGACATTTTCGAGACACGTTTGGGACCAGCTCAAAATTCTCTCAAAATTCGCAGTCTGATCGAAAAAGGTATTTTGGTTACACTTTTGGTAGGAGCTTGAAATTATCTCGAACTTCACAGTCTGATCGGAAATGACGTTTTGGCGACACTTTTGGGACGAGCTCAGAATTGTCTCGAATTTGACAATCTAATTGGAAAGGGAATTTTCGAACAATTTTGGAACGAGATAGGAATTGTCTCAAATTTTGTAGTTTGAGCGAAATGGCGTTTCGGTGATACATTTGGGACCAGCTCGAAATTGTCTCAAATTATGAAGTCTGATCGAAAACGGAATTTTGGCGACACTTTTGGGACGAGCTTGGAATTGTCTCAAATTTTTGGTGTCTGATCGGAAACTGCATTTTAATGGCCCTTTTGGGATGTGCTCGAAATTGTCTCAAATTTTGTTGTCCAATCTAGAACGGCATTTACTGAGATTTTTATGACAAGCTCAGAATTGTATCAACTGTAAGAGTTTGATCGAAAATGCCATTATATCGACACTTTTTGTGCGAGTTCGAAATTGTCTCAAATTTGGCAGTCTGATCAGAAATGGCATTTTAGCGATGCTTTTCGGAAGGGATTAGAACTGTCTAATATTTGGTAGACTGATCAGAAACAGCAATTTTGCGACCCGTTTGGGACGAGCTCAGAATTGTTTTAAATTTGATAGTCTGATCAGAATCGGTGTTTTTGCGACACTTTTGGAACGAGCTTAAAATTGTCTCAAATTTGGCGATCGAATTTGAAATTGCATTTTAGCAACATTGTTAGGACGAACTCAGAATTTTTACAACTGTGGCAGTCTGATTAAAATCGGTATTTTAGTGACACTTTTGGGACGAGATCGAAATTGTCCAAAATTTGGTGGTTTAATCACAAATGGCATTTTAGAGACACATTTGGGATGAGCTCGAAATTGTCTCAAATTTGGCAATCTGATCGTAAATGGCAATTTGGCGGCACTTTTGGGAGGTGCTCGGAATTGTCTCAAATTTGGCAGTCTGATCTGAAATGGAGTTTTAGTGACACTTTTGGGACGAGCTCGGAATTGTCTAAAATTTGGCAATCTGATTGAAAAACAACATTTTGGCGGCATGTTTTGGACGCGCTCGAAATTGTCTCAAATACAGTATTCCAATATGGAATGATGTTTAGGCGACACTTGTGGACGATATCGGAATTGTCTCAAATTTGGCTATTTGATCTAAAATGGTATTTTCACAACACTTCTGGGACGAGATTGGAATTGTCCCAAATTTGGCAGTCTGATCGAAAACAGCTCTTTAGGGACACTTTTGGGACGAGATCAAATTGTCTCAAATTTGGCGGTCTAATCGGAAGTGGCATTTTCGTGACACGTTTGGGAGGAGCTCAAAATTGTCTGAAATTTAGCGGTCTGATCAAAAACCTCATTTTGTTGACACTTTCGGGACGAGCTCTGAATTGTCTCAAATTTTGGAATCTTATCTGAAATGGCGTTTTCGCAACACTTTTGGGACGAGCTTGAAATTGTCTCGAATTTTACAATCTAATCGGAAGGGGCATTTTGCCAACAATTTTGGAACGAGGTTGGAATTGCCTCAAATTTTGTAGTCTGAGCGAAATGGCATTTTGGTGACACTTTTTGGACCAGCTCGAAATTGTCTCAAATTATGCAGTCTGATCGAAAATGGCATTTTGGAGACACTTTTTGGACAAGCTTGGAATTGTCTCAAATATGGGAGTCTAATCGGGAACTGCATTTTAGTGGCACTTTTGGGACACGCTCGAAATTGTCTCAAATTTTGCAGGCCAATCTGGAATGGCATTTTAGTGAAATTTTTATGACGAGCTCAGAATTGTCTCAACTTTAAGAGTTTGATCGAAAATGCCGTTATATCGACACTTTTGGTTCGGGTTCGAAATTGGGCAATCTGATCAGAAATGGCATTTTTGCAACGCTTTTCGGATGGGATCAGAATTGTCTGACATTTGGTAGACTGATCAGAGACAGCAATTTTGCGACCCGTTTGGGACGAGCTCTGAATTGTCTCAAACTTGACAGTTTGATCAGAATCGGTGTTTTTGCGACACTTTTGGGACGTGCTTAGAATTGTCTCAAATTTGGCGGTCGGATTTGAAACCGCATTTTAGCAACATTGTTAGGACAAACTCAGAATTTATACAAATGTGGTAGTCTGATCGAAAACGGCATTTTAGTGACACTTTTGGGACGAGATCGAAATTGTCTAAAATTTGGTGGTTTAATCACAAATGGCATTTTAGAGACACGTTTGGGATGAGCTCGAAATATTCTCAAATTTGATAGTCTGATCTGAAATGGAGTTTTAGCGACACTTTTGGGATGAGCTTGAAATTATCTCAAATTTGGCAATCTGATTGAAAACAACATTTTGGCGACATGTTTGGGATGAGCTCGAAATTGTCTCAAATACAGCAGTCTAATCGGAAATGATGTTTAGGCGACACTTGTGGACGACCTCGGAATTGTCTCAAATTTGGCTGTTTGATCTAAAATGGCATTTTCACAACACTTCTGGGGCGAGATTGGAATTATCTCAAATTTGGCAGTCTGATCGAAAACAACACTTTAGCGACACTTTTGGGACGAGATCGAAATTGTCTCAAATTCGGCAGTCTCATTGGAAATGGCATTTTCCCAACACGTTTTTGATCCGATTGCCAAATTTGATACAATTCCAATCTAATCAGAAACGTCATTTTGCTGACACTTTCGAGACGAGCTCTGAATTGTCTCAAATTTTGGAATCTTATCTGAAACGACGTTTTCGCGACACTTTTATGACTAGCTCGAAGTGCTCTCAAATTTGGCATTCTGATTGAAAATGGCATTTTGGTGACACTTTTGGGACGAGGTTAGAATTGTCTGAAAATTAGCAGTGTAATAAAAAACGTCGTTATGGTGACAGTTCTGTGATGAGTTTTGAATTGTCACAAATATGGCAGTCTGATCGGAAACAGCATTTTGGCGACACTTTTGGGACGAGCTCGAAATTGTCACTAATTTGGCAGTCTGATCTAAAACGACATTTTGGCGACACTTTTGGGACGAGCACGAAAGTGTCTCAAATTTGGGAGTCCGATATGAAACGGTGTTGTCGCGACACTTTTGGGACAGGCACTGAATTGCCTGAGTGGAAACAGTATTTTCGAAGCACTTTCAGGACAAGTTTGGAGTTATGTCAAATTTTGTAGTCTGATAAGTGTTGGCATTTTCTAAACACTTTTGGGACGAGCACGAAAGTGTCTCAAATTTGGGAGTCCGATAAAAAATTGCATTTTAGTGACTCTTTCGGGACGAGATTGGAATTGTATCAAATTTGGCAATCGGATAAAAAACGCCATTTTCAGGACACTTTTAGGACGAGCTCAGAATTGTCTCAAATTTGTTAGTCTGATCGAAACACTTTTAGGGCTAGCTCGAAATTTTCTCAAATTTGGCTGTCTGATATGAAATGGCATTTTCGCAACACTTCTGGGATGAGATTCGAATTATCTCAAATGTGGCCGTCTTATTGAAAACGACATTTTAGCAACACTTTTGGGACCAACTCGGAATTGTCACAAATTTAATAGTCTGATAAAAAGTTGTCATTTTGGCAACACAATTCGGATGAGCTTGGAATTGTCTCAAATCTGGCAGCTTGATAAAAAATGGCATTTTGGTGAAACATTTGGAACGAGCTCGGAATTGTCTCAAATTTGGCAGACTAATCGGAAATGGCATTTTAGCGACACTTTTGGGACAAGTTCAGAATTGTCTCAAATTCGGCAGTCTGAGGGGAAATGTTGTTTTTGCAGCACTTTTGGGACGAGCTCGAAATTGTCTCAAATTTTGGAGTCTAATCGAAAATTGCATTTTTAGCGACACTTTCAGGACGAGCTCGGAATTGTTTAAAATTTGGCAGTCCGTTCTAAAACGTCATTTTAGTGACACATTTGAGACAGGCTAGAAATTGCCTAAAATTTGGCAATCTCATCTAAAACAACATTTTTTGCGACACTTTTAAGACCAACTCAAATTTGTTAGTCTGATCGAAAATTGCATTTTCGCGACACTTTTGGGACGATATTGGATTTGTCACAAATTTGGCAGTTTGATCGGAAACGGCATTTTGGCAACATTTTTGGGACGGGCTCGAAATTGTCTAAAATTTTTCAATCTTATTAGAAAGATTTTTTTTTGCGACACTTTTGGAACAAGCTCGACACTTTTGGAACGAGCTCCGAATTGTCTCAAATTTTGCAATCTGAATGGAAACGGCGTTTCTGAGACACTTTTGGGACCGACTCGAAATTATCCCAAATTTGGCTGTCTAATCGAAAATGGCAATTTGGCAACACTTTTGGGACTAGTTTGGAATTGTCTCTAATTTGGCTGTTAGATTAGAAATGGCGTTTTGACGACAATTTTTGAACGAGCTTGAAATTGTCTAAAATTTTGCATTCTGAATAGACACGACATGTATGAGACACTTTTGGGACCAGCTCGAAATTGTCTCAAATTTGACAGTCTAATCGAAAATGGCAATTTCGGGATAGTTTTGGGACGAGCTCAAAATTGTCTCAAATTTGGTAGTTAGATCTGAAACGGCATTTTCATAACACTTTTGAGACAAGTCGGAATTGTCTCAAATTTAGCAGTCTGATCAGAAACGGCATTTTGGCAACACGTTTGAAAGGAGCTCGGAATTGACTCAAATTTGGCAATCTGATTGGAAACGGCATTTTGGAGACACTTTTAAGACAAGCTCGGTATTGTCTCAAATTTGGCCGTCTTATCTGAAACGGCATTTTTGCGACACTTGTGGAACCAGCTCGAAATTGTCTCAAAGTTGGCCGTTTACTCTAAAATGGCATTTTCGCGACACTTCTAGGACGAGATCGAAATTGTCTCAAATTTGGTTGTCTGATGAAAAACAGCATTCTAGCGACAATTTTGGGACGAGCTCAGAATTGTCTCAAATTTGGCAGTCTGATACGAAACAATGTTTTTGTGACATTTTTGGGACTAGCTCAAAATTGTCACAAATTTAGTGGTCTGATCGAAAATGGCGTTTTAGTGACACATTTTCAGACAAGCTCGAAATTCTCTCAAATCTGGCTGTCCAATAAAAAATGGTGTTTTAGTGAAACTTTGGAAACAAGCTTTGTCTCAAATTTGAGAGTCTGGTCAGAAACAGTATTTTAGCGATACTTTTGGGATGAGCTCAGAATTTTCTAAAATTTGGCCGTCTCGACAAATACAGGGTTTTCGTGGGGCTTTGAGGGCGAGCTCGGTATATTTTCAAATTGGACAGTCCATTCTGACCTGACATTTTTCGCGACACATTGGGGGCGGGCTAGGAAATGTCTCAAATTTGGGAGTCTGAGTGGAAACTTCGTTCTGGAGACAGTTTCGGGACCAGTTCAGAATTGTTTCAAATTTTGAAGACTGATCGGAAATGGCGTTTTCATGACACTTTTGGGACGAGCTCGGAATTGTCACAAATTTGGAAGTCTGATTAGAAATTGCATTTTAGCGACATTTTTGGGACAAATTCAGAATTTTCTCAAATTTGGCTCTCCATTCTGAAACGGTGTTTCAGTGACACTTTTGGGACAAGCTCAAAATTGTCTCCAATTTGGCAGTTTGATTGACACTTTTGGAACGAGATGAGAATTGTCTCAAATTTGGCAGTCTGAGCGAAAATAGCATTTTGGAGACACTTTTGGGACAAGCTCGAAATTGTTTCAAATTTGGCAGTCCGTTCTGAAATGGCATTTTAGTGACACTTTTGAGACGAGTTAGGAAATGTCTCAAATTTGGCAGTCTGAGCGAAAATTACGTTTTGGAGACACTTTTGGGACAAGTTCAGAATTATCTCAAATTTTGAGGTCTTATTGGAAATGGCATTTTCGCGACACTTTCGGGACAAGCTCGGAATTGTCCCAAATTTGGGAGTCTGATCGGAAGTGGCATTTTAGCAAAACTTTTCGGACGAGATCAGAATTGTCTCAAATCTGGCAGTCTGCTCGAAAATGATGTTTTGACAACACTTTTGGGACAATGTCGAAATTGCCTCAAATTTGGCAATCTGATCAGAAAGGTTGTTTTGGCGACAACTTTGGAACGAGCTTGACACTTTTGGAATGAGCTCAGAATTGTCTTGAATTTTTCAGTCTGAAAGGAGACAGCGTTTTCGAGACACATTTGGGACCAGCTCGGAATTGTCTCAATTTGGCAGTCTGATCGAAAAAAGGCATATTGGTTACACTTTTGGTCGGAGCTCGGAATTATCTCAAATTTCACAGTCTGATCGGAAATGATGTTTTGGTGACACTTTTGGGGCAAGCTCGGAATTGTCTCGAATTTGACAATCTAATCGGAAAGGGCATTTTGCCGACAATTTTGGAATGTGGTTGGAATTGTCTCAAATTTTGTAGTCTGAGTGAAATGGCATTTTAGTGACACTTTTGGGACCAGCTCGAAATTGTCTCAATTTATGCAGTTTGATAAAAAATGGCATTTTGGCGACACTTTTGGGATGAGCTTGGAATTGTCTCAAATTTGGGAGTCTGATCGGAAACTGCATTTTAGTGGCACTTTTGGGACGCTGTAGACACCCCATTTTTGACCGTCCTCAAGACTTGGACGTCACCGTTTGAACACTCGGTGATTATCCATGTTTGTGTTCGTTTGGAGTTCCCGGAGGTCTCGGCTCGCGCGCCTTGTCTCAGGATCTCCGAACTCGACCGTTTAGTGTTTGGTTTTGCACCAAACACTTGTGTTTTGCCTTGGAAGGGCAGGGTAGGGCTTGTGGACCATCCCCACCCATCACCGGCAGTGGCTAGAGGCCACCGGCTGGTCTTTTTCTGGCACCGGCAATATATATTGCCGGCCGGCACTGTTTGTTGCCGGTCAGCACTTTTTAGTGCCGGCCGGCATTCCTTTTGGCCAAGATGGTATTTTTGGCCGGCCGGTTACTGTGCAGTTGCTTTTTGAGATATTTTTAGGCAGCTGTATTGCAGTGACTTTCCCTCCATACACGTGTATGGAGGGATGGCCCTCTAGTTTGGCTTAACTTGTAAGTTTTACAAGTTTGGTTGGATAAATAGAGACAGGCTCTCTCTTGTTGAAAAGGTGAGAGGCTTTAGACATTTTAGAGAGGGAAAAACACAGAGAGAAGCTCTGGTTCTAGGGTTTGAGTTAGATACATTTTCTATCTCTCTTTCCCTCTCATTTGTGCACTAGGTGTTTTGTGTCTTACTATTGCACACAAACACCTAGTGTTTCACCTTCCTTTGGCTTTTGAGGTTCTAAGGGACTGGTTTTGAAGTTTTGGAGTTGGATTCAAGCAAAAGAAGGCCATTGGAGCGCCATTTGTGAAGGGGTCATCAAGGGTGAGAATCTAATCCCATTTTCCCCCATTTTCCCCCATTTTTGCATTGATTTTCTATCTATCTTAGAGCTGTTTTTGTGCTTATTGTATAACATAAAAAGTTCTATTTTTAGGCCCTCTTTATTGTTGATTAAGAGTGTTTTGTTGTTTGAGGGTTGTTGACCACCCTTAGGCCTTGAAAGGCCTCATTTTGGGCCATTTTGTGCTAGCTCCGGGATTTTGGTGTTGGGGTCTCTTCACCACTGAAATCTTGAGGGATTTCAGTGGTGAAGATGATGCCTTGAAGTCGCAAGAAGGAGAGGGCCACCCCCTCTCCTTGTTGTCCTTGAAAAGGGCATGTTTTGGCCTCTTGAGAGAGCATTATGCTTGAGTGTGTGTTGAGCATGTTTGGGCTGTTTTTCATGCTTATATATCCATAATATAACATGATTTTAAATTGGTTTTGGTACTCCATGCATGCTTAGCATAGTTGCCTTGTAATGCCTTGTTTATGGCTTAACATGTCTTAGGTTGTTAGCCTTTGTTGGAGCATGTTTTAGGCTTAGTCTTGTGAAGATTATGTGCTTATTTTGTCATGCTTTAGGTCTGTCCATAAGTGTTTGGGTCGATTTTGGCATGCATCATATAGCTCCTTTGTATTTGGGCTTGTTAGCCTTGAGTATGTGCATGTGTAGCATGACATCTTTGCATCGAATTGGTGATTTGGGGTCCCTCCACATGTTATTTCAGTCCCATTTCCATGCTTGTTTGATTGCCTTGCATGCCTCTTTAATGCTTTGGAAGCTTGTGTAGCAATGCTCCATGTTTTGGTGTCTATGTATGCCTTTGTATTTGAGCCACTTAGATGCCATCTAAGGAGTCCTTTGGCCTTGTTTTGACATGCTAAAAATCTGTTTTAGTAGTTTAATGCATGCCATGTTTGTTGTGATAAACATGCTTCAAAGCTTCATGACTTGCTTCAAGTACTTGGACCATGCTTGCATGCACTTGCTTGTCTTGTTTAATGTGATTTGGCATCATTTTATAACATGATTTTAGAGCTCGCGTTGCATGCCAATTGTTCATGATTGCCTCTTCCAAGTGTGCTTGAATGTTGCTTGCTTTGTGCCTAAGTGTTGGGCCTTAACATGTGTATGTGTGCATGTATGTTTAGCATTCATTGTTGGGCATTATGGCTACTGTTTTGGGTCTTATTAGAGCTGCCTAATCCATGTATAAGTCCATCTTTCCATCGGTTTGCATTGCCATATGTATGCTTGTATGCTTGCATAAGCTTGTTGCCATGCCATGTTGCATCCTTAGCTTGTATGCCTAGGTTGCATTGCATCTTGCATGCATGCCTTGTTCCTTAAATTGATGATAGGAATTGGGCCTTGTTTGGTTGAATTTGGTTTGCATGCATTTGAAATCAAATTTGCATACTTGGTTCTTTGGGCCATCATGCATGGAAATGCGTAATTGGTGGTCTGAGAATCGAGGCACATGCCCCTTTGAGTCATTATCATGATAAGGGACATGGTTGGTGCATACATGCCTTGAATTGTGCTGCCATGCTTTGTTTTGCCCTCTGTTGCTGTGAGTTGCAGGTTCTGCAGGCTTTCTTTGCCGACCGGTAGTGTAAGGTGCCGGCCGGCAATCTTTCCTCTGCCGACAACTCCATTTTGTGCCGATGGCCACACACCAGTGCCGGTGGTAATTCCACCCAGCCGGTGGCACTCCCCAGTGTCCAGGAATGCAGTCCTGAGGTTTAGACAGCCTCCAGAGGAGCAGAGAAAAGAAAACAGAGGCAGCTTGCGCATGGCGGCGCGTTTCTCGAGGCGATTTTCCTGTTTTAATTAATTTGTAATATTAATTAGCTTGCGTAGTTAATTAATTTGTAATATTTATTTGGTCCCTCCGAGCGAGGGCAAATCTGTAATAAGTGTGCGTGGGTGGTGTGTATGTCTTCCAATCCCCACTTCTTTCTTCCCTTTTACTTACCTGCTTTGATGGTTAGTATTAGGGCACGTTTAATTTAGCATACCTTATGCTATGCATGCATGCATCCATGCATTTGTATTGCATGCATTAGGCTCGGTACATCACGCTAATTGCATTTGTACTTCAAATTCTAAACTGAATATGTGATAGTTGTGCATTCTCACATGCCATGTTTAGGATAGCCGAGCCTATTCTAGCAACACTTTGTATGCGATAAATTAGGCACTTAACATGGACTTGGATCATGCATGTTTTGCTAACAAGTTCTCTATTTTGGCACGGAGTACGATGTAAGTATTTCCGCTTTAGCATATCGCATGAGTGTGAATATTGCCATGACAGCATGCTTAACATGTGGCTAGATGCTTATGTGTTATAAACTGCTCGGATGCCTGTGGGTGGAGGTTGGATTGTTTGAGTTGGAAAAACTCATTGAAATCCGTGTTTTAGCCTACTTGCGAGTAGCAAATTCCAAAGCATTTTCAAAACAAACGGATATGCAATGTTTCTTTCCAAATTAGGCAATCTAGTCTATACTTGTTTGCTGCGCGCATAACATAGTAATTCTAGGCTAATAAATGGAATAAGAATACATAACGTTTTCAAAAATGGATATCACGGTTAGTAGAGGCCGGTCTTCGGACCGGGCGAAAGGGGGTGCTCATAGCTGACCTTCCCCGATCGTACCCAAGCTCCCGAGCCGAGACAACTCCGGTGATGACGGACATGTGGCCTTCGGCACCGAGTCAGGGTTTCCTAAATTTCCCCATTTTAAAAATATTTAGGTGGCGACTCTGTATCTGGCAAAGCAGTCCATGTTTGGCACTACTTTTTCAAAAATCTGTTTCTCAAAACAATTTGCCAGATTTGGACTCTTTGGTTCAGATTAAGAACCGTGACACAAGTCGAGTCCGAACTGTAGTAACCCCAAATGAACAGAACGGGACTCATCCTCCCGGGGCGTTCGGGGACGTCTACAGTTTCTGGCGACTCTGCTGGGGATTTTTAGAGAGCTTGACTCGAACTCATGATATCCTGTTTTGATCTCATTCATGTGTTTCTTTGCATTGCATGTGCATTGGTGCGCCTAGGAACACAGTGTTTGCCATCTGCCATTCCTGAATGGTTTGCCAGAGGCTTGTCTTGTCAAGGCATGTCCATAAGGCTGACCGGCTATGGGCTCTGACAGTATGGGAACACAAACCCCAGTTTACCGAGGCACCCTTTTTGACCATTCGACCTAGTGCATACTCGGATCCATAGTGACCATTCCAAGTTAGGACAGGTTGCTTACCCGATGCTAAGTTGTTTGAAACCGCTGTGTGCGTAGTGAAACCCTAGCTCCTGACAAAATAGGACAGGGAAACCCTACCCCAACATAGGGGTGATTGAGCTCTCTTTACTTGCTATGTGCTTCTAGAATGTGTTTCTACAGGAAAAGCACATGTCAGTTTGCAAGTTTGAGTATCAAACCTGGGGACACCAGTATCAGTATCAGTTGTGAGAATCAGTTATCCGCGGGTATCGGTTCAGTCTTCGGGAACAGTGATTAGCAGTAGGGTACAGTTGTCTGGCTACACCCGTGTTTGATCAGTTTGGGCTGAAATGCTGTCTATTTTTCCTTTCAGTTCGGAAAGTTGCAGAGTTGATACAGAATAGCCAGTGTCTCCCCTTTGCTGAGGCAGGATTTATGGCGGCACAAAATTCAGAAGAAATTGTGGTTATGACGGCTGCATTGGAGCAGGGGACCGCTCCGCAGAGTGAGGCCAGCATCAGTATGTCATACCCGCCCAGGTCGCCCGTTGTGCACCCGGTTTGGGCTCCCCAGTTATACTAGGCTCGTGAGCCCACCACCTTCGAATTGATGGGGATGATAGGCGATCTCCAAAGGTCTGTGGCGGACCTCGCCTATGGAATGTCGGCTTCACCGCCAGCGGCGTCGTATGCCGGGAATTTCGTACCACAGGAGCCCCCGCTACTGGGGCGGATTGTGATAGAGCTCAGCCAGCCAGAGGTGGCTTCCAGCTACAGCCGCGACATACCAGCACCAACCCCGACCCTTGATCAGGTTGAGGCCAGAGGAAAAGACAAGGCAAAGGTAGACGCCGACCCTATTGAACAACTGCTGTGGGCAGTCGAGGCTCTGAAAGTCAGAGGGATGAACAAGCAACAAACATCCGCAATCGTGATCAAAGCTGTGGATGATGCTTTCCCCACTCCAATCAAAGGCAGTTCAAGCCAGGTAGAAAATCGGGATGGGCCCCGCCATGCCCAGACAATTCCTGTAGTTCCCAACCCTGCACCGGGAAAGGTTCAAAAAGCCAAGGCAATGCCAGCCGACCCTTTCGCCAGCGCATCTGGCAAGAATCCTCAAACTGCAAAGTACCTGCCCCGAGGGCGCAGGGTCTTTCACGACCTCCACATGCCTTTGTCTAGGCCATTGCTAATATTGGCGAAGAATGGGCATCTTAAGCCTTTGGAGCCTCGGCCACTCCCGAAGAATCTCCCCGCCACTCATGATGCTACCTTGTACTGCGCGTACCATCAACAGTCCGGTCACAGTACCGATGGATGTTCCCGCCTTCGTCATGAAGTGCAAGATTTGATCGATAACAAGGTTATCCTTCCACCCACCCCGGCCAAGTCCGTCACCACCCAGTTGTTGGATTTCGAGGGCTCAGATACTGTGAGTATGTGAAGTGGACCGCCTGCGGGCAACATTTGGTGTATTTTTGAAGCGTCTGGCACGCATTTTTGAGCATCGGTGAAACCGAGTTTTGTAAATCCTGGTTTGGATGTCGAGTCAGTCTTTTGTCTTGGGTCTGTCTCTTTGTCTTGAGTCAGTCTTTTTTTGCTTAAGGGTCTGTCTGGTTGTATCGAGTCAGTCCCCGTTGTATATAATACTAGGTGATTCTGGGGTTGTTATCCCGAACGCCATTTTGTTATTATTTGTTTTTGTTTTGAGTCTATTTCTGCCGAGGGGCCAGTTGCACCAACAAAGCCGATTGAAACAGCTGTTGCTATCTCAAACTTCATGCTTGCTTTCAGCATAAGTGCCAGAGAATTTGATTGGGATGACAGTACATCTCGCCTGCTCTCCTGCGCGCCAAACTCATTGCATTAACCTAAGTTTTCCAAAAACAAACTTTTTGAACACTGCGGCGATGAAAACGAAGAGGAAGGAATTCCTCGGGTTTTGCAAAATTTTGATCATTTTGAGAGAGAGAAAGGCGTGCTAAGCCTTTTAATGATGAAACCATGCTTGTCGGCGTGAGTACTGAGAAGGATCCTGGCCTGATCCAGATTGGTTCCACACTATCTTCGGCACGAGCGATTCGTCGCTTTCTTAAAAACTTTCAAAAACAAATGTTTTACGCGGCCCTGTGAAGACCTGTGTGGAATCGCTCTTGAGATTGCGCAGCCTAGGATCGCTCTCGGCCTCAAGATTCAACTCACCCGCTCCGAACCTTGGACCCGTTCAGAACATCTAAACGGCCGATTGTCAGAGAAGGCCCGTGTGGCCAATTTTGAAGCAGCCCTCGACCAAGAGGCGCAGAAATTGAATCAGAAGGAGTGGATCTCGCCGGAAGAAGCTCGTGGAGCAACCGGGATGGATTCTCCGCAAATCAGCGCAACAGCCGTTCTCCTGGACACAGAGAGGCTTCAACTTCAAAAAACCATTTGACATGGACTTGCTACACTTTTTACCCTTTGAGAGGCTCGCTGGGTCGAAAACCTGGAAGGGCGGTCCAGGCAAAAGTTAGAGCAAGAGAAAATACAAAAAAGCAAAAAATACAAAAAAAATGCAAAGACAAAAAAAGAAATGAAAGAAAAAAAAGAAATAGAAAATGAAAAGAAGCTCGCAAGGTCGAAAACCCGCATTGGGTGCCTTGGCAAAAGTGAGAGCCAAAAAAAAAGTGAAGGTTAAAATACCCGAGTGTACCTTAGCCGGAACTACGTGAGGCTTGATTCCCATGTTTGGGATACGTAGGCAACTTCATCACGAAGTCCAGCCCCCAACGCTTTCATAGCGTCTCAGTCCATGCAATGGTTTTGATTTCATCCCAAAGTCCAGTGGCCAACACCCTTCAAGGTGATTGTGTCCATATATGTGTTGTGACCGTCTTCGTCATCTCTGTGTCTGAGAGTTCGACCATCGCCAAATGAAGACTGTCTGCGGATTGCTGCGGCACCATCCCAAACAAGGGGCAACTTTCCGTTGCCACAAGCCGTCGTGAGACGCCATTCAAACTAGGGGCAACTTTCCATTGCCTCCCACCCCCCTTCAAACCAGGGGCAATTTTCCATTGCCTCCGATCCGAGGTTGCGCGTCTCAAAGAGTAAACTCCATGCTTGTTGAGCATCAGCTGTTTGAAAAATAGTTTTTGAAAATTTTTACTGAGGTTGACTATTTTCTCGAAAACTATTCCATTTTCCAAAACTGGACCATTGTCTTGGATCCAAAAAAGGAAAATTTTCAGTGCTTACTGCCTGACTTGCACGGTTTTCAAATCAAAAATCGAACAAGTACGTTAATCCAACTCTCATTTTGATTAAAACTGTTTTAGTAGAAAGCAAAAACAAAAATGGTTAAAATGATGAACTAGGGGCACAGTTGAGTCAGGCGTTCTGTCTTTCCCCCGTCATCGACGTACTTGCCAGAAGGGCGCTCTACCCGCCGGAAGAAATAGCCGTGAGCTAACGGCATTGGGCATGAACCAGCAACTCCCTGTTCATTCATCAATCACCCCGGGGAGGGATGAAAAATGAGAGAATGAAGAATAGAGAGGTGTAAGTTGAGAGAAAAGTGAAGAAAAGGTTTTTGAGAGAAAATCCGAGCTTGAGAGTCGAGTGATGCGAGAATCACAAATCAGACAGGGTGGGAAACAATACCCAGTTTGAACTGGCTCCTCGTGGTCCGAGGTCCCCCATCTTCGTTTACACGTCTGTGTGTCGTGTCTCTTTGATTTGACGGTCTCGTCTTTTGTTTTTAGTCTTTCCCGAGCGTGTCTCGTTGTGTTTAGGTCGTGCACCTATATTTGAGTCCTCCCCGCTGTGTTCAGTTGTAGGCTCGATACCCCGGTTTGAAAAACCCTCATTCGATTTCAAAAATCACTTACACTCGGAATGCTGTGCCATTCTCTACATTTGGGCATGTTTCAACCCTAGCTGGTTTCACCACTGTAGGCCGTCTTGTCAGATTGGGCTGTTTTGTTTAGAATTTGCTGTGTGCAGGATGAACCGAATGCTGTGCTAAGGGCTGTATACAGATTAATCCCCAATAGAGTAAGGGCTGTGTGTCCAGAATCAGGCAGTGGGCTGCTTGGGTTATTTTGCTGTTGGCTGTTTAAGTTATCTAGTTATTACAGTGCGAGTGTTTGATTTTCAGATAACCAATCAATTTCATCTACATTGAGGTGTAACATGATAGAATACGATGCAATGCATGAGATATGTAAATGTAACACTTTTTCAAGCAAAAATCTGTTCATTTCATAATCTTTTTCATGTACAAGTTTTGGAAACAAAATCTGCCTGCGGCAGTACAAGGTAATCTATCTACCAGCGAAGAAAGAAAAAGAAAGAAAGAAGAAAAATAACAAAAATCTGCATCTGTGTCAAGCACTCAGGGAAGGGCCATCAGTCTGTCCTAGTCCTCTTCCTGGACGAGGGTCCAGGAGCATCATCAGCGTCGTCGTCAGAGCCCGAGCTAGAACCGTCTCCGGTCTCCTCCTCTGATGACTCTGACTTCCCCTCTGCCTCCGCCTCTGACTCCTCGTCATCATCATCATCCGGGACTGGAGCTCGCGAGCTGCTCCCGACGTGAGTACGCCCTCCCCTGGTACGGGGAAATATCCTGCCCTCCTCATCTTTCCCCCGAGCAGGGACAGAAGGCCTAGCTGGAGCGCCTCCTGCCATAGGAATCTGGAAAGGAGGCTGAAAAAGTACACAAAAAGGGAAATGCATCAGTATACTGTGAACAGTTTTAAGGTGCAGAATGCAATGCCGAGTATAGTGTATTAATGTCGTGAGCAGTTTAACAGTGCAGAATGCAGTATATGAGTACAGTGTGAATGTCGTGAGCAGTCTATCGGTGCAGAATGCAGTGTGTGAATACAGTGTATGAATGCCGTGGGCAGTTTAACAGTGCAGAATGCAGTGTATGCAGTGTGTCAGATGCAGTGAGATCAGTGTATCGGGTGTTGTGCCGTGCATCAGATTATGCAAATCAGTGTATGAATGGTTTGAGGCCAGTGTCAGAAGGACATACCGGTATGCTGTAGAGGGCCAGGAGATCAAATGTCCGCTGAAGCATCCCCATCATCGAGGCATTCATCGCCAACGACTGACGGGTATACCTAGAAGAAGCCTGCAAAAGTATCAAATGCATCAATATTCTGTGGAATATATAATGGACTGAAAATGAAATGACTGTACGAAGTGCAGTGATACGTACCGGTGGTAAGTCGGGGACGTCGATGAACTCATGACCAGCCGGTGGAGGGGCGAAGGGGATCTGATAGGTCGCCCCACCCTGCCCCTGGAAAGTCAGTACAGCAGGCAGGGTAGGCCAGCCAGCTCCCCGTCCTCCCTGCACTCCGCCCCTACCACGGACCCGGGCCCTCCTCGAAGATCCAGCCCCTGCTCCCGCTCCGGCCCCAGCCGCCGATGCCACAGGCCTGGCCCCCTCTGCTCGATGGCCGCTCAGGGGGCGCATCAGGTACGTCCGCACGTACTCCTGATAGTCGCCGGTGCCTCTGAAGCCGGCCTCCTCCCAGCCGATGGAGTAATCATCCAGCTGTTCAGTGGTGAGCCCCTCGGTCTCCCTCATATCTGCAGGAGGGGGAACCGGGACTATCTGCTCAGGTAACCCTAGGGTCTGGCGTAGAAAACGCTACCCCAGGTACCAAGCCTGACAGACCGGGCCCTCGAGCAGGATCCGGAAACGCGAGGTCTCCTCCGCACCAGGGAACCGACCCCGCATCGCCGCCGGCATAGGAGCCCACGGCCGCCAAGTGATCTGAAAATGACAGACAGTTTGTTATCTACTGTTATTGAAATATACAGTTGGAAAGCGAAGCTTAAATGAACTAAAAGTAAAGCATACCTCCGCGGGGGTGATGGTGTCAAAATATCGGCGGAAGAAGCCGAATGTCTCCCGTGGTCGCCGGGTGCATCTCCCGTCGAAGCGACTCGAAAAGGGGACGGCCAGGGGAGTCTCCGCAGCTGGCACGGGGGCGAGCCTAGGGAAATAGGCGTAAACCCACAACTGCAAGATAAATGCTAGTGCATTTATCAGTTGAAGCAGAATGCAGAATAAAGCAGAAATGGCAGAGCCGTGTGTTGTGCAGTGTATTGTGTGCAGTGTACAGTGTGAGCAGTGTACAGTCAGTGTAAAGCAGAATGTATGTATGTGCCGTGTGTACAGTATGCAGCAAGTATAGAGCAGACTACAGTGTGTGCAGTGTACAGAGTACAGAAAGTACGAGACAGAAATGAAAAGCGGAGAAGAAATATACCTCCCAAGCTCGCCACTAGCCTCCGAGTAGCTGGCCGCTGCCGCGCGAAGCCGAGCTCATGTACCCGTAAAGGGTGGCCAGAGCAGCGCCGCCCCAGTCACAGTGTAGAATGTCCCGGACGTCCACTAGTGCGCTGAGAAGACAGAGAGGCACGGTGTTCGCCCGGTCGGCAAAGATGGTAGTCCCAAACAGGAACATGAGGAAGCCGCGAGCATACCTCTCCACGTCCTCCGAGGTCATCTCCGCCTCCTCCTCCAACGCGGGCTGGACCCGAAACTGGACCTCAAACCAGGAATATCGAACGAAACCTGGGTGAGCTAGGGGTGGCGCCTCCCCCAGTAGATGGACCTGAGCGGCGGTCCACTCATCTATGTCTATGTCAAAAGGGATCGGATCCCCCCCTACCCCGATGCCAGTGAGCATCGAGAAATCATGAGGGGTCATCGTCATATCCCCTGCAGCAGAGAAATGAAAAGAATCGGTGGTGTCCCACCACCTCTCCGCCAGAGCGGCCAGGAGAGGTCTGCCTGTGGAGAGCCTGGAGAGTCCTCGGCAGAAGGCGCCGAAACCCGCTCGATCCACGATGCGTCGGACTGCGTCGGGGAGCTCATCATACCACTCCCGTGCACCAGTATTCCCATACCCGCGAATGGTATGGGAACCCTCCTGTAAACAGAAAATAACGGTGGCAAGACAACATTCAAAATGCAGTTTTGAAAGGATAGATATAGCATGTGTGCAAGTTTGTCAGATTCAGGCAAATACCGGGTGCCGGTGTGCTTACAGTGAAATACGTGTGATGTGTCAGCGTGTTTGGGTGTTTTAGAACAGATATAGCATGCATGCAGGTTTGACAGATTCAGACAAATACTGGGTGCCAGTGTGTATGCAGTGAAAAAACAGTGAGTGCAGTGTGTTTGAGTGATTCAGGGCTAGTGCAGTGTGTGTGCATGTGTCAGTCTCAAACAGATATCAGTTGTATGTATGTTTACAGTCAACTACGGTCTACAGCATATCAGTTTTCAGCAGTTAAAGAATACAACTAACTATGACAGTTTTTGTATCCTACATTGCGGAAAGTAAAGCAGAAGACAGGGAGTTACCTCGGAAGTGCCGAATGAAAGGTGGGAGGTAGGCTCACGCAGCAGTAGCTCAGGCGCCACATGCCTCTCGAAGCTCCGGAACTGACGCAGGCCGTCGGGGGGCAGAACATGGATCGCCGGCCGGTAGGTCGCCGGGTCGAACGGGCGCTCGCTCAGTGGTAAGAGCTCGACCCCGGGATCCATCTCGTGGTCTGGGGGAGTCCCGCCACGTGGAATGTCGTCCGCCATGTAGAGAATAGTGTGAAAATGGCCGGGAAAAGGAAAATCGGACCGGAATACGAAGAGTCAACCGGAAAGTCAACTCCTGAGAGGGTCGGAAATGACCGGGAAGGCCGGAATGTGAAAAGGCACGGGAATGAAGAGGAAAATGAGGGGAACAAACCCCGAAAAGGCGAGAACGCCAAACGAGGTGCCGAAACGAAAATGTGATCGGTGGAAAATGTCCGAAACGCGAAGGAAATCGCGAATCCGACGACGAAACGAGCGTAGAACGCGAAGAAACGGGCGAAAAGGGAGAGAGAAACGCTCTAGAGAGAGAGAGCAAGAGATTTCGGCGGTAGGGAAGTGAGGAAATAGGGCTTGAAGCCCTATTTTATAACACCCAAGGTGAAAAGTCAAAACTGCCCCGCATCAGCAACTGTTTGCCGGTCGGCAATGTTTTGTGCCGGCCGGCACTTTTTTATGCCGATGGACTTATTTTGATGCCGGCGGCCTCCCCTCCCGGCCGGTGATGTTCCCACAACCTTGTTTAGGCCATTTGAGTTGTTTTTGGTCTTCATGGCTCAAGAAAGTGCAAGAAAGTGCATTCCCGATGCTCAACCGGCCTCCGTTCTGACTTCGGACTGCATCTGCCGTGCGTAGCACTCCAACCCATGCAAGGTGTATCCTTTTGGCTTTTGCAAGGTCCAAAAGTTGCCCCATGTATATCGCATATCAATCGCACTGTTTTTGGCATTTCAAAATTGTTCGCGCTGTTCTGCGCATCGCACTGTTTTGTGCATTTCAAACTGTCGCACTGTTTTGTGCATTTCAAACCGTCGCGCTATTTTGCGCACCTCACTTGTACTTGTTAGTACATTGCATTGTTTTGAACACAAACCGGCTTCGCGTAGCGTATAAGTCCAACTTTCAAAACCGGCTTCGCGTAGCATATAAGTCCAACTTTTAAAACCGGCTTCGCGTAGCGTGTAAGTCCACTTGTATCATTTTTGCATCTTATGAGGCACACGTATCTCATTTGTTTCATTTTGCATTCCGTGTGGCATGTGTGTCGCACTTACATTTTGCATCATGGTCTGGCGAGACCTTAAACACGTACGGTCTAGGAGACCTTAAATCCTTGGAAGGTGCAAGACCTTTAATGCATTGGTGTGCACACTATTGCTTTGTACATGTCTTAAGCCGCGTGTTGTCGCGCATTCCATGCAACATGCATCACTTGCATCATTTGCATTTAAAAAAAAACAAAAACAAAAAAACAAAAAAAAAAACATGCATAGTCATGCATACATTTTGCATCGTGGTCTGGCGAGACCTTAAACACGTACGGTCTAGGAGACCTTAAATCCTTGGGAGGTGCGAAACCTCCGGTGCATTGATGTGCACGTTTTTTTATTTTATTTGGCATATAAGTCCATTTGCATCAACTTACATTCCATACGGCATGCGTGCATCATTCTTGCATTGTCATGCATATTGCTAACAATATTGTACCTGTTAAGTTTGTTTTCTTTTCAGGAACGGTATTGTATGTACGGTTCATTTGAGGCTGGAGCGACCAGACGAACCGGACAGGTATTTTGTGGTCTGGCGAGACCTTAAACACGTACGGTCTAGGAGACCTTAAATCCTTGGGAGGTGCGAAACCTCCGGTGCATTGATGTGTACGTTTTTTTTTTTTATTATTTGGCATATAAGTCCATTTGCATCAACTTACATTCCATACGGCATGCGTGCCTCATTCTTGCATTGTCATGCATATTGCTAACAATATTGTACCTGTTAAGTTTGTTTTCTTTTCAGGAACGGTATTGTATGTACGGTTCATTTGAGGCTGGAGCGACCAGACGAACCGGACAAGTATTTTGCGGTCTGGCGAGACCTTAAACAAGCACGGTCCAGGAGACCCTAAATCCTCTGAAGGTGCAATTCCTTTGGTGTTTGTCGTGCCCGAACGACTTTCGGTGGTCTGGTAAAGCCACCTGCCTATGTTTGCGATGAGTTCCTAGAAGAACAACTGGGACGGTGGAAACTAGAGTTCGAACGGTTTATGCCTAGAATGCAAAGGTTCGGGAGTTCCGAGACTAAAGTCTGGTTTAAATACCCAGGGGTTTACCCTCGGCTTGAAATCTGTATGGAAGCCCCATAGGTTGAGGCGGCATGTCTACGCCTCAGTTCTGGATACTGAACCAACCTAGTATATCACCCTGTTGGTAAGATAGGGAAAGTTGCAATCATAGTCATTGCATCATAGTGCATTGTCATGCATTTCCATTGTAGCTTGCATTCATTGCATCTTCCCCGTAGATCGCATCATACTGCATTGTCATGCATTTTGTAAATATCCATTCCATTGCATATTTGTAAATATTGCATTATAGCCTGCATGCATTCATTGCATCGCCTTCCATCCATGGCTTGCGCCTTTCCAGGTTGAGCTTGGTTCGATATGTGCCCTTACTTTTCATGTTAAAACACAGTTTTGCATGTGTATCACGCCGATTCCACGCTGATATGTTGGTTGAGGGTTGCGGCACCTTTTCTGTGTTACACATGGCTCGTACGTGTACATGCCTTTCCTAGGCAAAATTTGGTTTGGCTTGCGTGCCATATCCATTGTATCCATATCCACTCCATTGCATATTTGTAGATATTGCATTATAGATTGCATGCATTCATTGCATCACCTTCCGCCTATGGCTTGCGCCTTTCCAGGTTGAGCTTGGTCCAGTATGTGCCCTTACTTTTCATGTTAAAACACAGTTCTGCATGTGTATCGCGCCGATTCCACGCTGATATGTTGGTTGAGGGTTGCGGCACCTTTTCTGTGTTACACATGGCTCGTATGTGTACATACCTTTCCTAGGCAAGATTTGGTTTAGCCTGCGTGCCATATCCATTGCCATCTTCCTAGCATATCCATACATATTACATTGTAGTGTAATTTTTTGCATCCGGCATTAGGATCGTAGCCCTTTCTCCAGCGGGTCGTTTCCCCACTTATGTCGATTCCACCCAATACTTGTTCTTGCGTCTGTCTACAATACTCATACTTCAGTTGACCGTTCTATGGTAGACAGACTTGTTACCTTCATCAATCTATTTGACATAGGTGTGGTTTCGAACCACTCATGATTGGATCACGATTCAATTGCTTTGCATATAGCTTGCATTGTTTCAATGCTTTGCATCTTCATTTGCATTGTTTATACATTGTTTTGTATATATTGCATTTCGTTTTGCATCCACATTTGCATTGTCATGCATGTTGCTAACGATATTGTACCTGTTAAGTTTGTTTTCTTTTCAGGCACGATATTGTATGTACGGTTCATTTGAGGCTGGTGTAACCAGACGAGCCGCACAGGTATTGTATCTCCGAGTGAGACGTATTGAGAATTCCATAATTCTCTTACATTCTTTCTGCATTGTAGTGTAGTTTGGTATGCTAGCTTAAAACTGTAGCATGTTATGCTTCATTACAGCTTTCTTTGCATGATCATAAGTTATGCTCGGCTTCGTGCATTGTCTTGCATTTTGCCCCTGCCTTCGGGCGCATATCTTGATAGTCTTGCGTGTTTGTCTAAGTCTTCGGCCTTGTCAAAAATGGGTCGTCTCTGGGCTTTGACATTCACTCCCGTCATTGTTATGACTTTCGAGTTCTATCAAAGAGGGGCAACTGTAGACACCGCATTTTTGACCGTCCTCAAGACTTGGACGTCACCGTTTGAACACTCGGTGATTATCCATGTTTGTGTTCGTTTGGAGTTCCCGGAGGTCTCGGCTCGCGCGCCTTGTCTCAGGATCTCCGAACTCGACCGTTTAGTGTCTGGTTTTGCACCAAACACTTGTGTTTTTCCTTGGAAGGGCAGGGTAGGGCTTGTGGACCATCCCCACCCATCACCGGCAGTGGCTAGAGGCCACCGGCTGGTCTTTTTCTGGCACCGGCAATATATATTGCCGGCCGGCACTGTTTGTTGCCGGTCAGCACTTTTTAGTGCCGGCCGGCATTCCTTTTGGCCAAGATGGTATTTTTGGCCGGCCGGTTACTGTGCAATTGCTTTTTGAGATATTTTTAGGCAGCTGTATTGCAGTGCCTTTCCCTCCATACACGTGTATGGAGGGATGGCCCTCTAGTTTGGCTTAACTTGTAAGTTTTACAAGTTTGGTTGGATAAATAGAGACAGGCTCTCTCTTGTTGAAAAGGTGAGAGGCTTTAGACATTTTAGAGAGGGAAAAACACAGAGAGAAGCTCTGGTTCTAGGGTTTGAGTTAGATACATTTTCTATCTCTCTTTCCCTCTCATTTGTGCACTAGGTGTTTTGTGTCTTACTATTGCACACAAACACCTAGTGTTTCACCTTCCTTTGGCTTTTGAGGTTCTAAGGGACTGGTTTTGAAGTTTTGGAGTTGGATTCAAGCAAAAGAAGGCCATTGGAGCGCCATTTGTGAAGGGGTCATCAAGGGTGAGAATCTAATCCCATTTTCCCCCATTTTTGCATTGATTTTCTATCTATCTTAGAGCTGTTTTTGTGCTTATTGTATAACATAAAAAAGTTCTGTTTTTGGGCCCTCTTTATTGTTGATTAAGAGTGTTTTGTTGTTTGAGGGTTGTTGACCACCCTTAGGCCTTGAAAGGCCTCATTTTGGGCCATTTTGTGCTAGCTCCGGGATTTTGGTGTTGGGGTCTCTTCACCACTGAAATCTTGAGGGATTTCAGTGGTGAAGATGATGCCTTGAAGTCCCAAGAAGGAGAGGGCCACCCCCTCTCCTTGTTGTCCTTGAAAAGGGCATGTTTTGGCCTCTTGAGAGAGCATTATGCTTGAGTGTGTGTTGAGCATGTTTGGGCTGTTTTTCATGCTTATATATCCATAATATAACATGATTTTAAATTGGTTTTGGTACTCCATGCATGCTTAGCATAGTTGCCTTGTAACGCCTTGTTTATGCCTTAACATGTCTTAGGTTGTTAGCCTTTGTTGGAGCATGTTTTAGGCTTAGTCTTGTGAAGATTATGTGCTTATTTTGTCATGCTTTAGGTCTGTCCATAAGTGTTTGGGTCGATTTTGGCATGCATCATATAGCTCCTTTGTATTTGGGCTTGTTAGCCTTGAGTATGTGCATGTGTAGCATGACATCTTTGCATCGAATTGGTGATTTGGGGTCCCTCCACATGTTATTTCAGTCCCATTTCCATGCTTGTTTGATTGCCTTGCATGCCTCTTTAATGCTTTGGAAGCTTGTGTAGCAATGCTCCATGTTTTGGTGTCTATGTATGCCTTTGTATTTGAGCCACTTAGATGCCATCTAAGGAGTCCTTTGGCCTTGTTTTGACATGCTAAAAATCTGTTTTAGTAGTTTAATGCATGCCATGTTTGTTGTGATAAACATGCTTCAAAGCTTCATGACTTGCTTCAAGTACTTGGACCATGCTTGCATGCACTTGCTTGTCTTGTTTAATGTGATTTGGCATCATTTTATAACATGATTTTAGAGCTCGCGTTGCATGCCAATTGTTCATGATTGCCTCTTCCAAGTGTGCTTGAATGTTGCTTGCTTTGTGCCTAAGTGTTGGGCCTTAACATGTGTATGTGTGCATGTATGTTTAGCCTTCATTGTTGGGCATTATGGCTACTGTTTTGGGCCTTATTAGAGCTGCCTAATCCATGTATAAGTCCATCTTTCCATCGGTTTGCATTGCCATATGTATGCTTGTAAGCTTGCATAAGCTTGTTGCCATGCCATGTTGCATCCTTAGCTTGTATGCCTAGGTTGCATTGCATCTTGCATGCATGCCTTGTTCCTTAAATTGATGATAGGAATTGGGCCTTGTTTGGTTGAATTTGGTTTGCATGCATTTGAAATCAAATTTGCATACTTGGTTCTTTGGGCCATCATGCATGGAAATGCGTAATTGGTGGTCCGAGAATCGAGGCACATGCCCCTTTGAGTCATTATCATGATAAGGGACATGGTTGGTGCATACATGCCTTGAATTGTGCTGCCATGCTTTGTTTTGCCCTCTGTTGCTGTGAGTTGCAGGTTCTGCAGGCTTTCTTTGCCGACCGGTAGTGTAAGGTGCCGGCCGGCAATCTTTCCTCTGCCGACAACTCCATTTTGTGCCGATGGCCACACACCAGTGCCGGTGGTAATTCCACCCAGCCGGTGGCACTCCCCAGTGTCCAGGAATGCAGTCCTGAGGTTTAGACAGCCTCCAGAGGAGCAGAGGAAAGAAAACAGAGGCAGCTTGCACATGGCGGCGCGTTTCCCGAGGCGATATTCCTGTTTTAATTAATTTATTTAAATTGTTAATTAAATTAATTAATTTGTAATATTTATTTGGTCCCTCCGAGCGAGGGCAAATCTGTAATAAGTGTGCGTAGGTAGTGTGTATGTCTTCCAATCCCCACTTCTTTCTTCCCTTTTACTTACCTGCTTTGATGGTTAGTATTAGGGCACGTTTAATTTAGCATACCTTATGCTATGCATGCGTGCATCCATGCATTTGTATTGCATGCATTAGGCTCGGTACATCACGCTAATTGCATTTGTACTTCAAATTCTAAACTGAATATGTGATAGTTGTGCATTCTCACATGCCATGTTTAGGATAGCCGAGCCTATTCTAGCAACACTTTGTATGCGATAAATTAGGCACTTAACATGGACTTGGATCATGCATGTTTTGCTAACAAGTTCTCTATTTTGGCACGGAGTACGATGTAAGTATTTCCGCTTTAGCATATCGCATGAGTGTGAATATTGCCATGACAGCATGCTTAACATGTGGCTAGATGCTTATGTGTTATAAACTGCTCGGATGCCTGTGGGTGGAGGTTGGATTGTTTGAGTTGGAAAAACTCATTGAAATCCGTGTTTTAGCCTACTTGCGAGTAGCAAATTCCAAAGCATTTTCAAAACAAACGGATATGCAATGTTTCTTTCCAAATTAGGCAATCTAGTCTATACTTGTTTGCTGCGCGCATAACATAGTAATTCTAGGCTAATAAATGGAATAAGAATACATAACGTTTTCAAAAACGGATATCACAGTTAGTAGAGGCCGGTCTTCGGACCGGACGAAAGGGGGTGCTCATAGCTAACCTTCCCCGATCGTACCCAAGCTCCCGAGCCGAGACAACTCCGGTGATGACGGACATGTGGCCTTCGGCACCGAGTCAGGGTTTCCTAAATTTCCCCATTTTAAAAATATTTAGGTGGCGACTCTGTATCTGGCAAAGCAGTCCATGTTTGGCACTACTTTTTCAAAAATCTGTTTCTCAAAACGATTTGCCAGATTTGGACTCTTTGGTTCAGATTAAGAACCGTGACACAAGTCGAGTCCGAACTGTAGTAACCCCAAATGAACAGAACGGGACTCATCAGCCACCGGCTGGTCTTTTTCTGGCACCGGCAATATATATTGCCGACCGGCACTGTTTGTTGCCGGTCAGCACTTTTTAGTGCCGGCCAGCATTCCTTTTGGCCAAGATGGTATTTTTGGCCGGCCGGTTACTGTGCAGTTGCTTTTTGAGATATTTTTAGGCAGCTGTATTGCAGTGACTTTCCCTCCATACACGTGTATGGAGGGATGGCCCTCTAGTTTGGCTTAACTTGTAAGTTTTACAAGTTTGGTTGGACAGATAGAGAGAGGCTCTCTCTTGTTGAAAATGTGAGAGGCTTTAGACATTTTAGAGAGGGAAAAACACAGAGAGAAGCTCTGGTTCTAGGGTTTGAGTTAGATACATTTTCTATCTCTCTTTCCCTCTCATTTGTGCACTAGGTGTTTTGTGTCTTATTATTGCACACAAACACCTAGTGTTTCACCTTCCTTTGGCTTTTGAGGTTCTAAGGGACTGGTTTTGAAGTTTTGGAGTTGGATTCAAGCAAAAGAAGGCCATTGGAGCGCCATTTGTGAAGGGGTCATCAAGGGTGAGAATCTAATCCCATTTTCCCCCATTTTTGCATTGATTTTCTATCTATCTTAGAGCTGTTTTTGTGCTTATTGTATAACATAAAAAAGTTCTGTTTTTAGGCCCTCTTTATTGTTGATTAAGAGTGTTTTGTTGTTTGAGGGTTGTTGACCACCCTTAGGCCTTGAAAGGCCTCATTTTGGGCCATTTTGTGCTAGCTCCGGGATTTTGGTGTTGGGGTCTCTTCACCACTGAAATCTTGAGGGATTTCAGTGGTGAAGATGATGCCTTGAAGTCCCAAGAAGGAGAGGGCCACCCCCTCTCCTTGTTGTCCTTGAAAAGGGCATGTTTTGGCCTCTTGAGAGAGCATTATGCTTGAGTGTGTGTTGAGCATGTTTGGGCTATTTTTCATGCTTATATATCCATAATATAACATGATTTTGAATTGGTTTTGGTACTCCATGCATGCTTAGCATAGTTGCCTTGTAACGCCTTGTTTATGCCTTAACATGTCTTAGGTTGTTAGCCTTTGTTGGAGCATGTTTTAGGCTTAGTCTTGTGAAGATTATGTGCTTATTTTGTCATGCTTTAGGTCTGTCCATAAGTGTTTGGGTCGATTTTGGCATGCATCATATAGCTCCTTTGTATTTGGGCTTGTTAGCCTTGAGTATGTGCATGTGTAGCATGACATCTTTGCATCGAATTGGTGATTTGGGGTCCCTCCACATGTTATTTCAGTCCCATTTCCATGCTTGTTTGATTGCCTTGCATGCCTCTTTAATGCTTTGGAAGCTTGTGTAGCAATGCTCCATGTTTTGGTGTCTATGTATGCCTTTGTATTTGAGCCACTTAGATGCCATCTAAGGAGTCCTTTGGCCTTGTTTTGACATGCTAAAAATCTGTTTTAGTAGTTTAATGCATGCCATGTTTGTTGTGATAAACATGCTTTATGGTGAACTGTTTCGTTATGGTGACAGTTCTGTGATGAGTTTTGAATTGTCTCAACTGTGGAAGTCTGATCAGAAACAGCGTTTTGGCAACACTTTTGGGACGAGCTCAGAATTGTCACTAATTTGGTAGTCTGATCTGAAACGGCATTTTGGCGGCACTTTTGGGATGAGCTCGGAATTGTCTCAAATTTGGCAGTCTGCTCTGAAACGGTGTTGTCGCGACACTTTTGGGACAAGTGCGGAATTGTCTGAGTGGAACAGCATTTACGAGACACTTTCGGGACGAGTTCGGAGTTATATCAAATTTTGAAGTCTTATCAGATATGACATTTTCTAAACACTTTTGGGACGAGCTTGAAAGTGTCTCAAATTTGGGAGCCAGATAAAAAATTGCATTTTAGTGACTCTTTTGGGACAAGATTGGAATTGTGTCAAATTTGGCAATCGAATCAAAAACAACATTTTCATGACACTTTTAGGATGAGCTCAGAATTGCCTCAAATTTGGCAGTGTGATCGAAAACAGTGTTTTGGCAACACTTTTAGGACCAGCTCAGAATTTTCTCAAATTTGGTTGTCTGATATGAAATGGCATTTTCGTAACACTTCTGGGATGAGATTTGAATTGCCTCAAATTTGGCCGTCTTATTGAAAACGACATTTTAGCGACACTTTTGGGACCAACTCGGAATTGTCACAAATTTAGTAGTCTGATAAAAATTGTAATTTTGGCAACACAATTCGGATGAGCTCGAAATTGTCTCATATTTGGGAATTTGATAAAAAATGGCATTTTGGTAAAACATTTGGAACGAGCTCGGAATTGTCTCAAATTTGGTAGACTAATCGAAAACGGCATTTTAGCGACACTTTTGGGACAAGCTCATAATTGTCTCAAATTCGGCAGTCTGTGGGGAAACGTTGTTTTCGTAGCAATTTTGGGACGAGCTCGAAATTGTCTCAAATTTGGGAGTCTAATCAGAAATTACATTTTTAGCGACACTTTCGGGACGAGCTCGGAATTGTTTAAAATTTGGCAGTCCGTTCTGAAACGTCATTTTAGTGACACTTTTGAGACAGGCTAGAAATTGCCTAAAATTTGGCAGTCCCATCTGAAACAACGTTTTTTGCGACCCTTTTAAGACCAGCTCGAAATTGTCTGAAATTTGTTAGTCTAATCGAAAATGACATTTTTGCGATACTTTTGGGACGATATTGGAATTGTCACAAATTTGGTAGTTTGATCGGAAATGGCATTTTGCCAACACTTTTGGGATGGGCTCGAAATTGTCTAAAATTTTTCAATCTTATCAAAAAGGTCGTTTTTGCGACACTTTTGGAACAAGCTCGACACTTTTGGAACGAGCTCGGAATTGTCTCAAATTTTGCAGTCTAAACGGAAATGGTGTTTCTGAGAAACTTTTGGGACCAGCTCAAAACTGTCCCAAATTTGGCAGTCTAATTGAAAATGGCAATTTGGCAACACTTTTGGGACTAGTTCGGAATTGTCTCTAATTTGGCTGTCAGATCAAAAACGGTGTTTTGACGACAATTTTTGAACGAGCTCGGAATTGTCTAAAATTTTGCAACCTGAACAGAAACGGCGTGCATGAAACACTTTTGGGACCAGCTCAAAATTGTCTCAAATTTGATAGTCTAATCGAAAATGGCAATTCCGGGATAGTTTTGGGACGAGCTCGGAATTGTCTCAAATTTGGTAGTCAGATCAGAAACAGTGTTTTGGTGACACTTTCAGAACGATCTCAGAATGGCCTCAAATTTGATAGTCTAACTAAAATGGTATTGCGGAGACACTGTTAAGAGGAGTTCAGAATTGTCTCAAATTTTGTAGTCTAATCAGAAACGGCATTGTAGCGACACTCCTGGGAGGGGCTCGGAATTGTCTCAAATTCAGTGATCTGATCAGAAACGGTGTTTTGGCGATACTTTTGGGGCAAGCTTGGAATTGTCTCAAGCATGGCAGTCTGATCTGAAACGGCATTTTCACAACACTTTCGAGATGAGCTCGGAATTGTCTCAAATTTGGCAGTCTGATCAAAAACGGCATTTTGGCAACACGTTTCATAGGAGCTCGAAATTGACTCAAATTTGGCAATCTGATCGGAAACGGCATTTTGGAGATACTTTCATGACAAGCTCGGTATTGTCTCAAATTTGGTAGTCTTATCTGAAATGGCATTTTCACGACACTTGTGGAAACAACTCAAAATTGTCTCAAAGTAGGCCGTTTACTCTGAGATGGCATTTTCGCGACATTTCTAGGACGAGATTGGAATTGTCTTAAATTTGGTTGTCTGATGAAAAACGGCATTCTAGCGACAATTTTTGGACAAGCTCGGAATTGTCTCAAATTTGGCAGTCTGATAGGAAACAGCGTTTTCGCGACACTTTTGGGACCAACTCAGAATTGTCCCAAATTTAGTAGTCCGATCGAAAATGGCGTTTTAGTGACACATTTTAGACAAGCTCGAAATTGTCTCAAATCTGGCTGTCCAATAAAAAATGGCATTTTAGTGAAAGTTTGGAAATAAGCTATCTCAAATTTGAGATTCAGATCAGAAATAGTAATTTAGCGGCACCTTTGGGAGGAGCTCAGAATTGTCTCAAATTTGGCAGTCTGGACAAATACGGCGTTTTCGCGAGTCTTTTACGGCGAGCTCGGAATTTTTTCAAATTTGGCAATCCATTCTGACAAGACATTTTTGCGACACTTTTGGGGCAAGCTAGGAATTGTCTCAAATTTGGCAGTCTGAGTGGAAACATCGTTCTAGAGACACTTTTGGGACCAGTTCAAAATTGATTCAAATTTTAAAGATTGATCGGAAATGGCGTTTTCACAACACTTTTGGGACGAGCTCGGAATTGTCTCAAATTTGGAAGTTTGATCAAAAATTGCATTTTAGCGACACTTTTGGGACAAGCTCAGAATTGTCTCGAATTTGGATCTCCGTTATGAAATGGCGTTTTATTGACACATTTGGGACGAGATCAAAATTTTCTCCAATTTCGCAGTTTGATCAGAAACGACATTATAGCGACACTTTTGAAACGAGATGAGAATTGTCTCAAATTTGGCAGTCTGAGTGAAAACAGCATTTTTGAGACACTTTAGGGACGAGCTCGAAATTGTTTCAATTTCCAGTCTGTTCTGAAATGGCATTTTAGTGACACTTTTGGGACGAGCTAGGAAATGTCTCAAATTTGGCAGTCTGAGCGAAAACTGCGTTTTGGAGACACTTTCGGGGCAAGCTCAGAATTGTCTCAAATGTTGAAGTCTAACTGGAAACGGCGTTTTCGCGACACTTTTGGGACGAGCTCGAAATTGTCCCAAATTTGGAGTCTGATCGAAAATGGCATTTTATCAAAACTTTTGGGACGAGATCAGAATTGTCTCAAATATGGCAGTCTGCTCGGAAATGATGCTTTGGCAACACTTTTGGGACGAACTTTGGCATTGTCTCAAATTTGGCAATCTGATCAAAAAGGTTATTTTGGTGACAATTTTGGAACGAGCTCGACACTTTTGGAATGAGCTCGGAATTGTCTCGAATTTTGGAGACTGAAAGGAAACGGCGTTTTCGAGACACATTTGGGACCATCTCAGAATTGTCTCAAATTTGGCAGTCTGATCGAAAAAGGCATTTTGGTTACACTTTTGGTAGGAGCTCAAAATTATCCAAATTTCACAGTCTGATCAGAAACGACATTTTGGCGACACTTTTGGGAGGAGCTTGGAATTGTCTTGAATTTGACAATCTAATCGGAAAGGGCATTTTGCCGACAATTTTGGAACAAGCTTGGAATTGTCCCAAATTTTGTAGTCTGAGCGAAATGGGGTTTTGGTGACACTTTTGGGACCAGCTCGAAATTGTCTCAAATTATGCAGTCTGATTGAAAACGGCATTTTGGCGAAACTTTTGGGTGGAGCTTGGAATTGTCTCAAATTTTGGAGCCTGATCGAAAATTGCATTTTAGTGGCACTTTTGGGACGTGCTCGAAATTGTCTCAAATTTTGTAGTCCAATCTAGAATGACATTTTAGTGAAATTTTTATGATGAGCTCAGAATTGTCTCCGCTTTAAGAGTTTGATCGAAAATGCCATTATATCGACACTTTTGGTACAAGTCCGAAATTGTCTCAAATTGGGCAGTCTAATTAGAAATGGCATTGTAGCGACGCTTTTTGGACGGGATCGGAATTGTCTGACATTTGGTAGACTGATCGGAAATAGTAATTTTGTGACCCATTTGGGACGAGCTCAGAATTGTCTCAAATTTGACAGTCTAATCAGAATCGGTGTTTTTGCGATAGGTTTGGGACGAACTTAGAGTGGTCTGAAATTTGGCGGTCGGATTTGAAACCGTATTTTAGCAACATTGTTAGGACGAACTCAGAATTTTTACAAATGTGGCAATCTGATTGAAAACGGCATTTTAGTGACACTTTTGGGACGAGATCAAAATTGTCCAAAATTTGGTGGTTTAATCACAAATGGCATTTTAGAGACACGTTTTTGATGAGCTCTAAATTATCTCAAATTTGGCAATCTGATCGTAAATGGCATTTTGGCGACACTTTTGGGAGGTGCTCGAAATTGTCTCAAATTTGGCAGTCTAATCTGAAATGGAGTTTTAGTGACACTTTTGGGACGAGCTCGAAATTGTCTTAAATTTGGCAATTTGATTGGAAAACGGCATTTTGGCAACATGTTTGGGACGAGATTGAAATTGTCTCAAATACAGTAGTCCAATCAGAAATGATGTTTAGGTGACACTTGTGGACGACCTCGGAATTGTCTCAAATTTGGCTGTTTGATCTAAAATGGCATTTTCACAACACTTTTGGGACGAGATTGGAATTGTCTCAAATTTGAAAGTCTGATAAAAAACAACACTTCAGCGACACTTTTGGGACGGGATCGAAATTGTCTCAGATTTGGCGGCCTAATCAGAAATGGCATTTTCGTGGACACTTTCGGGACGAGCCCTGAATTGTCTCAAATTTTGCAATCTTATCTGAACGGCGTTTTCGCGACACTTTTTGGACGAGCTCGGAATTGTCTCAAATTTGGCAGATTGATCTGAAACGTTGTTGTCGCGACACTCTTGGGACAAGCACGAAATTGTCTGAGTGGAAACAGCATTTTCGAGACACTTTCGAGACGAGTTCGGAGTTATATCAAATATTTTAGTCTGATCAAAAATGGCATTTTCTGAACACTCTTGGGACAAGCTCGAAATGTCTCAAATTTGGGAGTCCGATAAAAAATTGCATTTTAGTGACTCTTTTGGGAAGAGATTGGAATTGTATCAAATTTGGCAGTCGGATAAAAAATGACATTTTCATGACACTTTTGGGACAAGCTCGGAATTGTCTCAAATTTGGAAGGGTGATCGGAAGCAATGTTTTGGCAACACTTTTAGGACCAGCTCGAAATTTTCTCAAATTTGGCTATCTGATATGAAATGGCATTTTCACAACACTTCTGGGATGATATTCGAATTGTCTCAAATTTGGCCGCCTTATTGAAAATGACATTTTAGCGACACTTTTGGGACCAACTCGGAATTGTCACAAATTTAGTAGTCTGATAAAAATTGTCATTTTTGGCAACACAATTCGGATGAGCTCGGAATTGTCTCAAATCAGGCAGTTTGATAAAAAATGGCATTTTGGTAAAACATTTGGAACGAACTCGGAATTGTCACAAATTTGGCAGACTAATCGAAAACGGCAGTTTAGCGACACTTTTGGGACAAGCTCAGAATTGTCTCAAATTCGACAGTCTGCGGGGAAACGTTGTTTTCGCAGCACTTTTGGGACGAGCTCGAAATTGTCTCAAATTTTGGAGTCTAATCGGAAATTGCATTTTTAGCGACACTTTCAGGACAAGCTTGAAATTGTTTCAAATTTGGTACTCCATTCTGGAACGGCATTTTAGTGAGACTTTTGAGGTAGGCTTGAAATTGCCTAAAATTTGGCAGTCTTATCAGAAAACAACATTTTTTGAACACTTTTAAGACCATCTTGAAATTGTCTCAAATTTGTTAGTCTGATCGAAAACGGCATTTTCGCGACACTTTTGGGACAATATTGGAATTGTCACAAATTTGGCAATTTGATTGGAAACGGCATTTTGGCAACACTTTCGGGACGGGCTCGAAATTTTCTTAAATTTGACAATCTGATCAGAAATATCATTTTTGCGACACTTTTGGAACAAGATCGGCACTTTTGGAACGAGCCCAGAATTGTCTCAAATTTTGCAGTCCGAACAGTAACGGTCGACAATTCCAATATCGACACTGTTGAGACAAGGTCCGAATTTTCTCAAATTTAGCAGTCTTATCTGAAACGGCCTTTTCGCAACACCTGTGGGGCCAACTCAAAATTGTCTCAAATTTTGCAATTTGATCTGAAATGGCATTTTCACGACACTTCTAGGATGAGATCAAAATTGTATCAAATTTGGTAGTCTGATTGGAAACAACATTCTAGCGACACTTTTGGGACAAGATCAGAATTCTCTTAAATTTGGTCGTCTAATCGGAAATGACATTTTCACGACAATTTTAGGACGAGCTCGAAATTTTCTCAAATTTGGCAATTTGATATGAAACAGCACTTTGGCGACACTTTTGGGACTAGCTCATAATTGTCACAAATTTAGCAATCCGATCGAAAATGGCATTTTAGTGACACATTTCAGACAAGCTCGGAATTGTCTCAAATCCGGCTGTCTAATAAAAAAATGGCGTTTTAGTGAAACCTTGGTGTGGACTCTACTTTCTTCGCTCCCTCTTTCGACGAGCTCAAATTGGTCCTACAGTTCAGACTCCTGTCACAGTTCTGAATCTAATCTCACAAAATGCAATGTGAGACTGATAAACACCAAAGAGTCCAATCTGGCAAGTTATTTTGAAAAATTGATTTTAGATCAAATAATGACAAAACTAGACTGCTTTGCCACATTACACAGTCGCCACCTAAATATTTTATTTTGGGAAATTTAGGAGACCTTGACTCATGCCAAAGGCCATGTGTCCGTCATCACCAAAGTTGCCTCGGCTCGGGAACTTGGGTACGAGAGGGGAAGGTCCTGAAATGAGCACCCCCGCTCGTTTGATCAAAGATCGGCCTCTACTAAGCATGATATGTTGTTTTATAAACACATGTGCTCTTATTCTGATTATTAGCTAACTTACTATGTGATGTGCACATCATACAAGTATAGACTAAAATCGGAAGAATTGGAACAAAACAACTCATGTTTGTTTTTCGAAAATGGTTTGAAAGTGCCACCCTTAAGTGGGCTAAAATGCGGATTTGCCATCCTCAAGTGGGCTTAAAACATGATGATTTGCCACTTCGCAAAGTGGGTTTAAAACTCACATTCGATGAATTGTCCCAATTCAAGCAATAAAACCTTCATCCACAGGCATTCATGCAATTAATCACTTAAGCACATAGCCTCATGGCAAGCATGTGATCATGGCAACACTCACACTCATGTAAGTATGCTAAAGCGTAAAACTTACAGTGTACTCCAAGCCAAAACAAAAGCTAGTTAGAAATATGCATGATCCTAACTATACAAGATGCCTAATGCAACACATGCAATAATGCAACTAAGTAGGCTCGGCTACCTAATCATGGCATTTGCAACACTTTGATAGCATGCTTTAAAACGCGTATTCAAATAAGTATTTAAGTACAATGAAGTTTGAATGATGCGCCGAGCCCGGTGCATGCAAGACAAATGAATGATGCACGCATGCAAGCATAAGGTATGTTAATTGAAATTTTCCTTAATCTAACCATCGAAAGCGGTTAAATAAAAGGGAGAAAGAAGTGGGGTTGGAAGACATGCACACACGCATGCACCCTTCCTTATTACAACATTGTGCCCTCGCGAAGGGGTGTCCGAATAAATAAGCTAAGCCACACAAAGGTAAGGTAATTATTACAAACCAACAAATTAACTAACTTAGCTAACTAATTATTACAATTGAAATAAATTAACTAACTATTCTAAGTTAGCTAAATATTACAAAACAGATTGATTAACTAGTTACACGAACTAATCATAAGCAATGAAATGGCCTCGCAGGCAAGGGAGACATGCATGCTCGGTTGGCGTCATCCCGGAAATCCATCGCCTTGCTGTCGGTTGTCTCTGTTTGCACTCGTCTCTATTTTCTTAACATTGTACCAACTCTAGACTGCCTTTGCCTCGAAAGAGGAACATTTTTGCACCAAAAATGGACTGGTGGCCGGTCGGCCACCAAAAGTGGCTATTGACCACCACCATTGGTCGGTCGGCTACCTCAGGTGGTCGGTCGGCTACCTTAGGTGGTCGGTTAGCAAGTCCTTTTTCTAGACGTCTGATTTTGCTGCAACAGACAACAACAGAGGCAAGACAATGTATTTGCAAGGAAATGTGTGTACTGCCACTCTCCTCATCATGTCTCAGGCTCAAAGGAGAGTGGCACTCGGCTTTCAAACCACTAACCAAGCATCTCAATGTATGATGGCCCAAAAACCAAGCTTGCACAAGCTTAGTGAATGCACAAACAATACACAAAGAGCTTCCACCCTATCATGCATGATCAAGGGTGTTGGCGACCAAGAAATGTGACACGTTTCATCAATTTGAGTATGAAACGTCCCACATTTCTTATGTTTGGATTAACTTCCAATCCAAACACATGCAATGCAACACACATGTTTATCTTGCACAAGTTTTACTTGGTCCATTTATTGTTTACACATTTTAGCTTACCAATTAGTCCTTTAACTGGTTAAGTCCAATGTGAAAAGTCCACTAATTGGAGAGATGGCCTAAGCCACAAATGCCTTGAACATGAAAGAGGTCTCATGCTGTTGGTTAGTAGAAACCCTCAAGAGAGGATTAAAACCATTAGGCATGAAGGCCTCAAGTTCATGCTCAAGCTAACAAGGGTCTTAAGACCGCTTCCAAAGCGAAATGAAAGATTGAAACCATGGAGTGCAATGACATATATTTCAGCACTAAAATAACATGCTAAACGACTTAAGATCATGCAAACAACCCATGTAATGCATGTTTAAAGGCTTGACTCATTAAGCTAATGAAAGGGGTTATACCACAAACTTACAACACAAGCCTCAAAAGGCGAAACCAACTCAAAATAGAGTTAAAGCATGCCAAAACAAAGGCTAAATCATGATGAGATTGAAGCTTAAAAGGGAAGAAAATCATGCTCACAAATTGGCTCACAAGCAAGGCATAAAGCTCAACTCTCAAAAGAAATGAAAAAGGTGAAATATGTGAGAGTGTAACAGAGGTATACACACTGAAATCACATGCCAGATGATGTCATATCATACAAACAACTCAAATAAAGCATGCTAAGAGCCTTAAAACACAAAGCTAGTGAAGGTCATTTACACTATAGCTATACAAAGCGAAGCACATATGACTAAGATCACTTGAAACAGAGTTAAAGTATGCTAAAACATTAGCAAAAACATGCTGAGATGGAGTTAACACAAGCTAGAATGATAGGCTAACTCATTAGGCATGCAAGGCTAATGAGCAAGGTCACAGTACAAGTGTAAGAAACAAACAAGAGGTGCTCCAACCAGCCAAAAACAGAGTTATAACATGTTCAAATAAGGCCAAAAACAAGCTTGAACTAGGTTACATAAGGGTAGAAAAGCATGCTCAAATACCAGGCCATCTACACATGCAAACAAGACATGAGGAAGGGGGACCACCCCCTCCCATTTTGGTCCTCAAAACAAACTTTTTGCTACTGAAATTCCCCTACAATTTAGTGGTTAAAAGGCCAAGAAAAGGCTATTTCAAAAGCTTTGAAAAGGGGGCTCAAAAGGCTTTGCAAGCTAAAGAGCAAAAGGAGAAAACCACCCCCTAACCAAACAAGCTTTAAACCATCATTTTAGAACCTTAAAATTAGAGTTTTTTAGAGGCTAAAACTAGCCTCAAAGTAGCATAAAAAGATGGCTAAGCACTTAACTAAAACAAAGCTTATGTGTGTTAAGTTCTTACCCTTGAAGCACAGATTCCAAACAAGTAGGACCTCCAAGGACCTCCAAGGACCTTAGCTCCAAGATGAAGTTATTTGATCAAGGGGTTGTATGCAAATATGTGAAGAAAACTCACTTTCAAGCCTAAAATATATATAGAGAGAGAGTTCTCGAGAGAGAGGGGAAATTTTTGCTCACAAATATTCTAAACCCTCTAAAAGGGGGAGGCACCTCCCCTTATATAGGAAAACAAGGCTAAAGCTTGTTTCCATCCCTCCATACACGTGTATGGATGTATGGAAGATGGCTTCAGTGACGAACAGCTAGCACAGCTGGCACATGAAATATCTAAAAAAGGAGAAAACTGGCCGTCGGCCACTCTTGGTGGCCGATCGGCCACCTCCCCTAGTCGACCGGCCACTCAATGTGGCCAACAAGAGGAAAAAGTGACCGACAAGAGCCAAAAGTGGCCGACAGGGCCTTTCCTCCCTCCAAGCAAGGGACACCAACGTTTGGCCCAAAAACAAGGCCAAAACACAGAGAGTTTAGAGGCTCAAAGACAAGGCGCTCGGCCGAGACCTTCGTGCACTCAAAACGAGCACAAACTTGCACAATCATCGCATGCGCAAGCGATGATGTCCAAGTCTTGAGGACGGTCAAAAATTGGGTGTCTACAGTTTCCCCTCTTTGACAGAACTCGGAAGTCATGAAATGACAGGAGTGATTGTCAAAACCTAGTGACGACCCATTTTTGATAAGGCCGAAGACTCAGACAAACAAACAAGAAAACCATATAGAGATGCACCCGTAGGCAGGGGCAAAATGCAAATGATATGCACAATGCAAAACATAACTGATGATCATGCAATGAGAACTGTAACGAAACATTTTAGATGCAAATGCTATGCAAAGGAATGCTACAGCAAACTCATACACAAAGGTAAGCAAACACGCCACACGTGTGGTAATTATGAACCGAACTACATTTCATGCAGAAATGATGTAAGAAAATTATGGAATCTTAACTGCGCCTCACGCAGGAAAAGATAAAGAACAACACCAACATTGGGCACACCCGAGGCGGCAAACAGGATTCCAACGAATGGCACACGCGAGCAAAGAAATGGTGTGAACCCAAGGACACACCCCAAGGCCCTGAACCAAAAAGAACACATAATAGCAATTGAAATACATCCAAATATTATGCAATCAAAGCAAGGAGCGGTATAAGCATCGGGATCCGTCTAGATGCATTTAACCAAAGCGTTCTAATGCGCCGCATGCGAGAGGGAAAAGAGAGCGGTGCAAACACCGGAGGGTGGTATAAACATCAGAGCATGTTCTAATGTTTCTAACCAAATGGGTGATATAAGCGTCAGACACACGTCCCAAACGCTTCTAACCATGGAGTGGTATAAGTGTTGAGCATACAGTCCAAACACTTCTAACCAAAGGGGTGGTATGAGTGTCGGGCACATAACCCAACCACTTCTGACTAAAGAGGAGGTATAAGCGTCGGACACACGTCCCGAATGCTTCTAACCAAAAGGGGTGGTATAAACATCGAGCGCACAACCTAATGTCTCTAACCAATAGGGTGGTATAAGCGTCAGACACACGTCCCAAACGCTTCTAACCGAGAAGTGGTATAAGTGTCGGGCACATAGTCCAAACACTTCTAACCAAAGGGGAGGTATAAACATCGGGCACACAACCCAATGTCTCTAACCAATAGGGTGGTATAAGTGTCGGGCACATAACCAAAACAGTTCTGACTAAAGGGGAGGTATAAGCGTCAGACACACGTCCCAAACGCTTGTAACCAAAAGGGGTGGTATAAACATCGGGAGCACAACCCAATGTCTCTAACCAACAGGGTGGTATAAGCGTCGGACACACATCCCAAATGCTTCTAACTGATAGAGGTGGTGTAAGCGGCGGACACATAGCCTGGACGCCTCTAACCAAGGGGTGGTATAGACATCGAGCGCATAACCCAATGTCTCTAACTAACAGGGTGTTGATGTAACCATCGGACGAACCCGAATGTTTCTAACCAACGAGGTATCGGTGTAAACACCGAGCGTACCCGAGTGTTTTTTAACCAAAGCAAGGAGTGGTGTAAACACCAGGCGTACCCGAATGTTTCTAACCAAAGAAAGTAGTGGTGTTTGCCGGGCGTACCCGAATGTTTCTAACCAAAGCAAGGAGTGGTGTAAACACAGGGCGTACCGGAATGTTTCTAACCAAAGCAAGGAGTGGTGTAAACACCGGGCGTACCCGAATGTTTCTAACCAAAGCAAGGAGTGGTGTAAACACCAGGTGTACCTGAATGTTTCTAACGAAAGCAAGGAGTGGTGTAAACACCGGGCGTACCTGAATGTTTCTAACTAAAGCAAGGAGTGGTGTAAACACCGGGCATACCCGAATGTTTCTAACCAAGGGAAGGAGTGGTGTAAACACCGGGCGTACCCAAATGTTTCTAACCAAAGCAAGGAGTGGTGTAAACACCGGGCATATCTGAATGTTTCTAACCAAAGCAAGGAGTTTAGAGGATAGGAATGATCTTACCTGGAGTTCCTCTGAATGAACCGTACATACACTATCGTCTGGTTGCATCAGCTTTGAATGAACCGTACATACAATATTGTGCTTGCACGAGAAAAAAAACTTCGACAAGTACAATACCATAGGAATGCATGTTCAATGCAGCATCAGTAACCATGATACAATGTTTAGAAAGGCATGTTTCATGCACATTATGCCAAAAACAAAACAGAAGCATAACATGGAGTGTGTTCTAGGCAACATTAAATGCATGTTCAATGCAACAAACACGGAGAATTTCTATACGAATGCAAGAGCATGCATAATGCAATGCAACGTGACATGCATATTCTATGAAAACAAAAGAACATGTGTAGTGCAATGAAATGCGACGTACATGTTCTGTGCACAATGATAACAATAAATTATGCACAATCCATAGCATGCTTAATGCACAATATCGAACAAAGAAATGCACGCCTTAACAAGGCCAACACAGTTACAACCTCCGATTTACCCTTCGGAGGGACTACAATGTGTTTTAGAAGGATACACCTTGTTTATGCCGGCCGACAATGAGTCTTGCATCGAAGACATGAATTGAAATTCCCGCGGAGACATTTTGAGTTGAAAAGTGAACTTTTCTTGCACTTTCTCTAGAACCAAGGACTAAAAACAGCCTGAAAACACACAGGGAAGACACCGGGCACCTGCCGACCACCCCAAGACCATGTCGGCCAAAAAAACTGGCCGGTTAGCCAGTTATGGTATTTTCGGGACAGTTTAGTCATTTTGCTTGGAGAGCTCTAAAACCACATTCCCAAATCACTTTTGCTCACACCCACAAGGCCGAAATTTCTTCCTCTACTCCTAGACACTTTTTCTCCTCAGATCCATGACCCACACGTGTTTTCCAACACCCACCGCGAAGTTGATTCACTAAAACCTTTCGGTTTCCTTCACTTTGAACCAAACAAAACTTGTTTTCGGAGCTTTTTTCTCCATTTACATCATTTGAGGTATGTTTTCCCTAAGTTTGTCTCGAGCTTGGTGCCCTTTTCTCGAGCTTTGACTTTTTTGACTTTTTCTCTTCCCGAGAGTTGACTTTTGGCATTTTTCGCCCACTTTGCACATTTTTGTCTATCTTTCACCTCCTTTTCAAATGGCAGACGACGCTCCACACGACGGTGTTCTCCGAAGATAGAGGGAAAGCTCGACATCATAACGTCGCCACCCAGGATTCGGCCTTTTGACCCAGCGACATACCATCCGGAGGTACATGTACTACCGCCTAGCACAATTCGCCACTTTATCAGATTTACACAGAGCCCACCCGCAGATCTTCTACTACAGGAGCTAGAGTCTCACCTATCTCGCGACGCGCCCGAGGTACATACTACACTCTTCACATTTTCTGCGATGCATCTTGTATAGCTCACACCTTTGCACTGTATTTCATCTGTTTGTTCTGAACATACGTACATACTGTATTACTACTTATCCCAAACACATCTCACACACTGAATTTCTGCTCATTCTGAACACATTCACACATTGCATTTCTGTTCATTTTGAACACATTCACACACTGTATTTTTGTTCATTCACGCAGGTAGATTCCCGTTTCACCTGCGAATGCGGGTCGACTGGAGCGAGGAAGTGGTATATGGACCTCCCTGATGGTGTCCGACACATCATTGATGAGGCGGGATTTGACCTATTTTGTATGGGGCTCCCGCGTCTCTTGGCGAGCAAGACCCTTCTAGGCGCATTGGTAGAGAGATGGTGGGACGCCACCAACTCCTTCCATTTCTCTACTACCGGGGACATGACGATGACCCCGTATGACTTTGCCAAGCTGACAGGCCTTGAGGTGGAAGGTCGGCCAATCCCATACGACCCCGACATGGGTGAGTGAGAGGCTGCTTGGACTTATCTACTGGGAGCACACCCACCCATCTTTCGATCAGGCATAGTCAGATATACCTGGTTCTTAGACTACTTTAGAAGGACTAAATCCATGACGATTGAGGCTATATAGTAGTACGCCTGAGGATTCCTGATGTTCCTCTTCGGCACTACTTTGTTTGCCGACAGGGTGAACACCATTAGGCTGTATCTTCTGAGTGCTTTAGTAGACCTATCCAGGCTCAGCACTATGATTGTGGCAGCACCAGCCTTACTACCCTTTACTGTTATATGAGCTCGACCTCCCGCAGCAGCGAGAACAGAGTGGGCGGCTATTGGAGAGCTTGGGAGGTATGCTTTACTTTTCAATTTTATAGTTTTTGCCATGCTCTCTGCTTTGCACTTTCTGTATACTGCACACTTTACACACACTACATTCTGTATTTTCTGTGTATTCTGTATTCTCACTGCCACTGTCTTGTGTTTCACAGTTGTGAATATACGCCTATTTCCTATCACTTGCTCCCGAGCCAGTGGTCGAGACGCCGCTCGAGGCACCGTACTTGCATAGATATGATGGTCGGTGCCAGCCGAGGGCCCAAGAGACCCTCCCATATCTTTGTCAGTATTTCAACACTGTGAGGGTGACCGAGGTAACTCAAAACTCACAGTTTTCCCCACTTTCAACTTCAATATATTTTGCACATCTAATGGCAACTGCATATCTAATGGCAACTAAACAGTTCATGCACTTGTTGTCTGCAGATCACATGGCAGCCTTGGGTGGTGATGCTAGGGTTTGCCCGATTTCATTTTGCTGGTGCTTGGGGTGCTTCCCAATATCGGATCCTATTTGAAGGGCTGGTAGGCCAAGCCTGGTTCTTAGGTGAGCGCTTCATGCGACAGACTTTTGACCTGCCACTGTAGTCAGTCCTTACCATCCCCGTCTTCCATGCATGCTATAGAGAGTAGCTTCCCTCAGGAGATGACTGATGTCCTGCGAGGCGCAGACGCAGACCGGTTCATTGGGGAGAGAGACTACTTGACTTATTTTCAAACATATCTGATGCCTTCCCTGACAGGTGTTCATGCTCCCACGGGGAGGACAGCCGATATTGCTTCATCGAGCAGGGCTCGGACAGAAGATGTTCCTTCGACGAGCAGGGCTTAGGCAGCAGATGCTTCTTCAACGAGCAAGGCCCAGGCACCGAGGAGCAGGGCTAGAGAGATACCTCCCTCCAGGCAGAGTGTTGGATGGCCTGATCCTTCGACTGAGCTGATAGTTGGCAGTACTCCAGAGTGCCTTATCTGATTCCGCTTAAGCCCCCATTGCTTGATCACCGATATGTTAGGACACCCGGCGCACCACCTGTATACTTTACAGCTTTCATTCATTTCTGTTTCGCTCAGATTCTTATTCATTCATGCACTTATGATTTCAACTTGCATTTGCAGCCCTCCGTAGAGTATGTCGAAGGGTTACTCTAGGTGATGGCCTCATTTGAGGGCATGATCTTGAGGAGAGAGATGATGCTGAACTCCCACGGGATTCAGGTAATTTTTCAGTTTTCTCGTATTTATCATACTTCCGCTGATATACTAAAACTGAATATCTCATTGCATTGATAAACTGCATGTATAGACCGCATCTGACACATTGCATTAACATACTATATCTACTTTCTGCATGTACTCACTCTGTACACCATACTTGCGTATGATACATATATTGTAGCTGATGTATTCAAACTGCCTTTTCAAGTCACACCCCTTCAGGCAGGACCATCAAAGCATTCTCCAGCAGCAGGGAGAGAGATTTCGGCTCACAGCCGAGGGAGACGTTGAGAGCCTTTTGTGCATAACGATGATGACGAGACCAGTGAAGACGAGGAGCCAGCAAGTCCTCAGTCAGAGTCATTCCAAGGGCAGAGACGACGACACCAACTCAGGTTCTGAGGGTGGTGACGATGCCGAGGAGGGCTCCGAGGATGGGAGCGGAGGCAGCTCTGGTTCTGGCCCTGGCTCCGACTTAGATTCAGATAGTGGCACCGACGGTGATAACTCTGAGACAGTGCAGCTGAGGAAGAGGACGAAGAGAGCCTCTCGATCCTGATACGGATGGCACCAATCCAGATGTTTTTGCTTTGTTTCTCTTTTTGCTAGTAGTATTAGCACATTGTACAACCTTAGGCAGTCTTATTTTCTTTAAAATTGTACTTTGTAAAAAAGAAACAATGATTGGAATGAAAGCAACTTTTTGATTAAAAATGTGTTACATTTTATATTCTAAGCATCGCATCACACCATTTTTCACAAAAATGAGATTGATGAAAATTGAATATTTGTATATTGCACAGTCAGGCAGTGAACTGACACAACCTAACATAACAAAAATAAGACAACCTAAAGAAAACCTCGATAAACAAAACAACAATAACTCGATAAACAAATTACAACAAACTTGATAAGCAAATTGCAAATACAATTGTTTAACAAAACAGTAGGGCGCATCTGAAGTAGAATCAAACTTGGGTTTTCAGCATTCGCAGTACACAGGAAGACTAAAAGCTCTCTGCTGGAGACAAGAAGTGGCTGTCGACCACTTAGGATCATTGCCGGCCACCTGAGGTCATTTTCGGCCACTTGAGGCGGCCGGTCGGCAAATAAAGGTGGTCGGTCGGCTACTTGAATTGGCCAACTTGCCAGAAATTTTGAGAATCTCCAAATTGCTGCCACATGTCCTTCACTCTGTGCCTTATCTTCTACAAAAGCTCTAGCTTTGTGGTTTCTTCATTTCAGCTCTATTTTTGCCCCAAATGCAGCCATTCTTTGCCAAAAAACTCTCAACTTGGATTGCAAATTTGGATGGCTCAAAAAAGTTGAATTTTTGGGGTTTCGGGCTAAACGCACTATTCCCACTGAGCTGTACTTTGCTGTGCTTTCCATTCCTCCACGCCGCGGCTAGATGTTGGAATCCAATTACACACATTTTTAACTTTAGGGGACAAGAAATATGCCCAACAATCAAAGAATTCCAGGCTTTGATGAAATCCCGGCGTGACGAGAAAATCTTGCCCTAGCCTCATTTTGGCCACACCCAGGTTTTGGGAAGGATGTGCGAACTCATTTTACATGATGCTCGGTCCTTGGTTCGCAACGAGGAGTTGGACATTCCTAACTTGATTCATCGGTTTTCTGATGCTGGCAACCTTGGTGACCATTTTTGGCAAAGTTTTCGACAACATGCCCTTTGCTTGTGTGTGTTGGCTCATTTTCTACTTGCCCCTAGCTTTGGAGGGTCTAGCATTCATTTGATAGAAGTTGCCCAAGGCTTGAAAGAGGGAAAAAGTTGCATTGGCTTGACACTAGCCAAGACTTTGATAGGCTTGGAGGATTTCCATCGCCGGGAGACATCTAAGTTTGTGGGAGTCCACTACTGTTGTAGGCAATGTTCCCCACCCTTCTCACATGTGTTTCTCATATCACTCGGCCCTCAGGCTCTATGTTTCTCTCAAAAACCTTTCTCACTTTCCACTCCACCTACACCTCTCTATTCTTTAATCTCTCTTATTTTTCATCCCTCCCCAGGTATGGTTGATGGAGAAATTGAAGGTAGTGGACTCTTGCCCAGCATATTCAGCTCGCAGCTATTTCTTCCGCCCGCGGCTAGTTGACTTCTCAAGCGAGGGATGGTGGTACCACTGGATGTGTAGCAGATCTGTTGTTGACATTGCTTGGTGCTGCCTCTAGTTTGATCTGCCTGAGATGAGCTACAGCATGTCTTGGTAACTTGGCATTCAGTTGGTTGGCTTGACACAGTGTGTCTTCTACTTCCCATTTCGGTTTAGGCGTCAGTTCGGCCATGACCAGACCTGCCCCGAAGAGGGTATAGAGTACCCAGCTTCATTTCCAATCGAAGGCGCACAACTAGCTCGGTATACCATAGCATGGAGAACAAGAGAACTTCTGGCCCCTGCTTCCTATTTCAGTTATGCCTTTTCTGGCGAATGCATAGCTTGGCTTGAAGATGAGGCACAAACCGGGCCTACTTTGGCATTTGAAGCTTCCACAAGCTCTAGGAGGGGACACAGGAATACCTGACTATGCCTCAAGTTTATTGCTTTAATCTGTACTTTCAAGTTTTCTTTTTGAATGTAATAAAAAGCAACTTCAATTTGTATCAAGAGTCGGAGAACTTTGCATTAAAATCAATGAAATTGAAGGTTGTGGGTACTGAAAATTTTCTGTTTGGTCCAAAAATGGTCTAAGTTGTAAAAAGATTAATTTGAAAAAAATCAACTTTTATTAAAACTTTTCAAAACCATTTTCGATATGATCATAACTGGACACGCCCGAGATCTATCCTTAAGATGTATAACCTCAGATCCAATAACTGGAAAGTTGCCCATTGTCTGAATAGCACTGCATTGGAGATCATAACCGAACCCTTGGATGCAGAAAAGACAAAGATAACTAGAACAATCTCATGGACACAGTTGATTGGAAGTGTTTATCGCTGGACTTCAGAATGAAGTTGCCTACGTATCCCAAAGATGGGAATCAAGCCCTACGTAGTTCAGTTCGAGTTCACTCGGGTTTTAACACTCTCCTTTTGCGCTCTAACTTTTGCTAAGGCCGCCCTTTCTGGGTTTTCAACCTTGCGAGCTCAGTTTTTCTTATTTCAAATTTTTCATGCTCTAACTTTTGCATAGGTCACCCTTTCGGGTTTTCAGCCTAGCGAGCCACTCAGGGATAGTATTTCTTTAACTTGTCCATGTTGATCGGCTGGGAGAATTCAAGGCCATCCAGGTCCATAACGACAGCTCCACTCGACCAAATTGACTTGATAATGTAAAGACCCGCCCAATTAGGTCTGAACTTGCCCCTAGGGTCGTAGATGGGAGCTCGGTTGTCTTTGAGCACCAAATCCCCTTCTTTCAAATTCCTGGACTTAACCTTCTTGTTGAAAGCCCGGGCAATTCTACGTTGATAACCTTGGATGTGATACAGTGCTTTCAGCCTTCTCTCGTCGAACAGCATAAGTTCTTCGAACCTGCTTTGCTGCCAATCTGCTTTCGCTATCTGGCACTCAGCCATAACCTGTAATGACGGAACCTCAATTTCGATCAGCAGAACAGCCTCCATCCCATAAACCAAGGAATACGGAGTTGCCCCAGTAGAAGTTCGAATTGATGTCCGGTAGCCCCAAAGAGAAAATGGCAGCTTAACTGGCCAGTCCCTGTAGGTTTCCACCATCTTCTGCAGGATGTGCTTGATATTCTTGTTGGCGCCCTCAACAGCTCCGTTGGTTTGCGGCCGATATGGGGATGACTTATGGAAAGCCACATTGTACTTCTCCAACAAGTCTATCACCTCCTTCTTGAAGTGGGAACTATTATCCAAGATGATCTCAATCGGGACCCCATAGCGACAGATAATGTTATTGTTGATAATGATCTCATTCAGCAATGCGTAGGATTGGGCCTCGACCCACTTTGTAAAGTAAACTATCACCACAAAGATGTACTCATGCCCGTTCGATGCCTTCGGAGTAACTGCCCCAATCACATCAATCCCCCAAACTGAAAATGGCCATGGTGAAGTCATGTTATACAGCTTCGACGGCAGAATGTTCATGCGATTCGCATGGATCTAGCATTTGTGGCAACACAGAACAAAACCAATACAATCCTCCTCTATGGTTGACTAGTAGTAACTCTGTCTGAGAATTTTTTGGGCTAGCATCACCCCGTTCATGTGCACTCCGCACTCTCCTCCATGGATGGCCTCCATTAGGCGCTTAGATTCTTCAGCATCAACACACAGTTTGTGCATCCTAAGATGGCTCCGTTTGTATAGTTTACCCCCGCAGACGATGAACTGAGCGGCCATTCTTCGTATCGCCCTCTTATCTTTGGCATTTGCCCCTGGTCGATAAGCCTCCTTTTCCAAGAAGTTCCAGATGTCGTGATATCAGGGGTTTTGATCTTGTACCTCATCTATGATGGCAATCAGCTCGTAGGCCAGCACATACCTCTCTTCAATGATGATTGGACGCATCCGGACTCCCAAAGGGATATCTATCATGGAAGATAGAGTTAATAAAGCATCTGCGAACCTATTGCTCTCTCTTAACAGATGCGTGAAGGTTAACTTCTCAAACCTGGGAATTAGGACGTCCAGAGTTTGGTGATAGATTTTCATCCTTTCTTCCTTAACCTTCCAGTCTCCTTTCGCTTGAGACACAACCAGGTTCAAGTCCCCAATGACGTCCAACCATTTTACCCCTAGTTCTAGGGTGGCTTCTAAGCCAACGATACATGCCTTATGCTCTGCCTCATTGTTCGATACTTTGAGCCGAAGTTTGAAACCTAAGGGTATGTGGGAATTTTCGGGCGCTATCAGCAACACCCCTATCCCATACCCGTACTAGTTAGACACTCCGTCAAAGTACATAGTCCAGACCTCTTCTTCAAGCTGCAAAATGGCATCATCCGGGAATAGATACTCTACTGCTTTATCTTCCTCTACCGGGTGATCGGCTAGGAACTTCGTTACCGCTCTCCCTTTCACAGACTTGCGCGTCATGTACTTCAAATCAAATTCGGAGAGAAGAAGTAACCAATGGGTTAGCCTACCCGTTAGCGCTGGTTTCTCAAAGATATATTTGATGGGATTTAATCTCAAAAAAAGTATTACGGAGTGAGCTAACAGGTAGTGCCTCAACTTCCTGGTATCCCATACCAAGGCCAAACAAGCCTTCTCCAATGGGGTGTAGCGGGTCTCGTATTCCAGCATTTTCTTGCTCAGGTAGTAGATAGCCTTCTCCACTTTATCCTCAGATTCCTGCGCAAGCATGCAGCCTATTGTCGTGTCAGTTACTGATAGATACAGAATCAACGATTTCCCCAACGTGACTTTCTTCGCGCCCTTTTCAGAGAGCTCGAATTGGCCCTACAGTTCATACTCATGTCACGGTTCTGAATCTAATCTCACAAAGTGCAATGTGAGACTGATAAACACCAAAGAGTCCAATCTGGCAAGTCATTTTGGAAAATTGATTTTAGATCATATAATGCCAAAATTGGACTGCTTTGCCAGATTACACATTCGCTACCTAAATATTTTATTTTGGAAAATTTAGGAAACCCTGACTCGTGCCAAAGGCCACGTGTCCGTCATCACCAAAATTGCCCCGGCTAAGGAATTTGGGTATGAGAGTGGAAGGTCCTGGAATAAGCACCCCCACTCGTCCGATCAAAGATCGGCCTCTACTAAGCATGATATGTTGTTTTATAAACACATTTTCTTATTCTGATTATTAACTAACTTACTATGTGACATGCACATCATACAAGTATAGACTAAAATCGCAAGAATTGGAACAAAAAACTCATGTTTGTTTTTCGAAAATGGTTTGAAAGTGCCATCCTCAAGTGGGCTAAAACGCGGATTTGCCACCCTCAAGTGGGCTTAAAACATGATAATTTGCCACGTCGCAAAGTGGGCTTAAAACTCACATTCGATGAATTGTCCCAATTCAAGCAATAAAGCCTTCATCCACAGGCATTCATTCAGTTAATCACTTAAGCACATAGCCTCATGGCAAGCATGCGATCATGGCAACACTCACACTCATGCAAGTATGCTAAAGCGTAAAACTTATAGTGTACTCCAAGCCAAAACAAAAGCTAGTTAGACATATGCATGATCCTAACTATACAAGATGCCTAATGCAACACATGCAATAATGCAACTAAGTAGGCTCGGCTACCTAATCATGGCATTTGCAACACTTTGATAGCATGCTTTAAAATGCGTATTGAAATAAGTATTGAAGTACAATGCAGTTTGAATGATGCGCCGAGCCCAGTGCATGCAAGACAAATGAATGATGCACGCATGGAAACATAAGGTATGCTAATTGAAATTTGCCTTAATCTAACCACCGAAAGCGGTTAAGTAAAAGGGAGAAAGAAGTGGGGTTGGAAGACATGGACACACGCATGCACCCTTCCTTATTACAACATTGTGCCCTCGCGAAGGAGGGTCTGAATAAATAAGCTAAGCTACACAAACATAAGCTAATTATTACAAACCAACTAATTAACTAACTTAGCTAATTAATTATTATTAAACATTGTACCAACTTCAGACTGGTGGCCGGTCGGCCACCAAAAGTGGCTGTCGACCACCACTACTGGTCAGTCAGCTACCTCAGGTGGTCGGTCGGCTACCTTGGTGTTCGGTCAGCTAGTCCTTTTTTTCCAGACTTCTGATTTTGCTGCAACAGAGAACAACAGAGGCAAGACAATGTATTTGGAAGGAAATGTGTGTACTGCCACTCTCTTCATCATCTCTCAGGCTCTAAGGATAGTGGCACTCGGCTTTCAAACCACCAACCAAGCATCTCAATGCATGATGGCTCAAAAACCAAGCTTGTACAAGCTTAGTGAATGCACAACAATACACAAAGAGCCTCCACCCTATCATGCATGATCAAGGGTGTTGGCGACCAAGAAATGTGACACGTTTCATCACTTTGAGTATGAAACGTCCCACATTTCTTGTGTTTGGATTAACGTCCAATCCAAACATATGCAATGCAACACATATGTTTATCTTGCACAAGTTTTACTTGGTCCATTTCTTGTTTACACATTTTAGCTTACCAATTAGTCCATTAACCGGTTAAGTCCAATGTGAAAAGTCCTCTAATTGTTGAGATGGCCTAAGCCACAAATGCCTTGAACATAAAAGAGGTCTCATGCTATTAGTTAGTAGAAACCCTCAAGGGAGGATTAAAACCATTAGGCATGAATGCCTCAAGTTCATGCTCAAGCCAACAAGGGGCTTAAGACCACTTCCAAAGCGAACTGAAAGATTGAAACTATGGATTGCAATGACATAAATTTTAGCACTAAAATAACATGCTAAATGACTTAGGATCATGCAAACAACCCATGTAATGCATGTTTAAAGGCTTGACTCATTAAGCTAATGAAAGGGGTTGTACCACAACCTTACAACACAAGCGTTAAAAGGCAAAACCATCTCAAAACAGAGTTAAAGCATGCCAAAACAAAAGCTAAATCATGCTGAGATTGAAGCTTAAAAGGGAAGAAAATCATGCTCACAAATTGGCTCACAAGCAAGGCATAAAGCCCAACTCTCAAAAGCGATGAAAAAGGTGAAATATGTGAGAGTGTAACAGAAGTATACACACTGAAATCACATGCCAAGTGATGCAATATCATGCAAACAACTCAAATAAAGCATGCTAAGAGCCTTAAAACACAAAGCTAGTAAAGGCCATTTACACTATAACTATGCAAAGCGAAGCACATATGACCAAGATCACTTGAAACAGAGTTAAAGCATGCTAAAACATTAGCAAAAACATGCTGAGTTGGAGTTAACACAAGCTAGAATGATAGGCTAACTCATTAGGCATGCAAGGCTAGTGAGCAAGATTACAGTACAAGTGTAAGAAGCAAACAAGAGGTGCTCCAACCATCCAAAAACAGAGTTATAACATGTTCAAATAAGGCCAAAAACATGCTTGAACTAGGCTACAAAAGGGTAGAAAAGCATGCTCAAATACCAGGCCATCTACACATGCAAACAAGACATGGGGAAGGGGGACCACCCCCTCCCATTTTGGTCCTCAAAACAAACTTTTTGCCACTGAAATTCCCCTAGAATTCAGTGGTTAAAAGGCCAAGAAAAGGCTATTTTCGAAGCTTTGGAAAGGGGGCTCAAAAGGCTTTGCAAGCCAAAGAGCAAAAGGGGAGAACCACCCCCTAACCAAACAAGGTTTAAACCATCATTTTAGAACCTTCAAATTAGAGTTTTTTAGTGGCTAAAACCAGCCTAAAAGTAGAATAAAAAGATGGCTAAGCACTTAGCTAAAACAAAGCTTAAGAGTGTTAAGTTCTTACCCTTGAAGCACAGCTGCCAAACAGGTATAATTATGAGCTACAACCAAACTTTAAACCTCAAATAGGACCTCCAAGGACCTCAGCTCCAAGATGAAGGTATTTGATCAAGGGGTTGTATGCAAATATGTGAAGAAAACTCACTTTCAAGCCTAAAATATATATATAGAGAGAGTTCTCGAGAGGGGAAATTTTTGCTGACAAAAATTTTGAACCCTCTAAAAGGGGGAGGAACCTCCCCTTATATAGGAAAACAAGCCTAAAGCTTGTTTCCATCCCTCCATACATCCATAGCTGGCACACAAAATATCTGAAAAATGAGAAAAATGGCCGTTGGCCACTCTAGGTGGCCGACCGACCACCCAAGTTGGCCGACAAGAGGAAAAAGTGGCCGACAGGGCCTTTCCTTCCTCCAGGCAAGGGGCACCAAGGTTAGGCCCAAAAACAAGGCCAAAATACAGAGAGTTTAGAGGCTTAAAGACAAGGCGCTTGGCCGAGACCTTCGAGCACTCAAAACGAGCATAAACATACACAATCATCACATGCACAAGCGATGACCTCCAAGTCTTGAGAACGGTCAAAAAAGAGGTGTCTACATTTGGAAATAAGCTTTGTCTCAAATTTGAGAGTCTGATGAAAAACAGTATTTTAGCGACACTTTTGGGACGAGCTCAGAATTGTCTCAAATTTGGTAGTTTGGACAAATACGACATTTTTGTGAGACTTTTAGGGCGAGCTCGGAATATTTTCAAATTTGGCAATCCATTTTGAAATGACATTTTTGCGACACTTCTGGCGCGAGCGAGGAATTGTCTCAAATTTGGCAGTCTAAGCAGAAACATCGTTCTGGAGACACTTTCAGGACCAATTTAGAATTGTTTCAAACTTTATAGACTGATTGAAAATGGCGTTTTCGCGACACTTTTGGGACGAGCTCGGAATTGTCTCAAATTTGGAAGTCTGATTAAAAATTGCATTTTAGCGACACTTTTGGGACGAGCTCAGAATTGTCTCAAATTTGGCTCTCCATTCTGAAACGGCGTTTTAGTGACACTTTTGGGACGAGCTTGAAATTGTCTCTAATTTGGCAGTTTGATCGGAAACGACGTTATAGCAATACTTTTGGAACGATATGAGAATTGTCTCAAATTTGGCAGTCTGAACGAAAACAACATTTTCGAGACACTTTTGGGACGAGCTCGAAATTGTCCCAAATTTGGCAATCAGTTCTGAAATGGCATTTTAGTAACACTTTTGGAACGAGCTAGGAAATGTCTCAGATTTGGCAGTCTGAGTGAAAACTGCGTTTTGCAGACACTTTCGGGACAAGTTCAGAATTATCTCAAATTTTGAAGTCTGATTGGAAACAACGTTTTCACAACACTTTTGGGACGAGCTCAGAATTGTCCCAAATTCGGGAGTCTAATCGGAAGTGGCATTTTTGTGAAACTTTTGGGACGAGATCAGAATTGTCTCAAATCTAGCAGTCTGCTCGAAAAATGATGTTTTGGCAACACTTTTTTGGATGAACTCGAAATTGTCTTAAATTTGGCAATCAGATCAGAAAGGTTGTTTTGGCGACAATTTTGGAACGAGCCCGACACTTTTGGAATGAGCTCGGAATTGTCTCAAATTTTGTAATCTGAAGGGAAACGGCGTTTTTGAGACACATTTGGGACGATCTTAGAATTGTCTCAAATTTGTCAGTCTGATCGAAAAAGGCATTTTGGTTACACTTTTGGTAGGAGCTCGGAATTATCTCAAATTTCACAGTCTGATCAGAAATGACGTTTGGGTGACACTTTTGGGACGAGCTCGGAATTGTCTCGAATTTGACAATCTAATCGGGAAGGGCATTTTGCCAACAATTTTGGAACGAGGTTGGAATTGTCTCAAATTTTGTAGTCTGAGCGAAATGGCGTCTTGGTGACACTTTTGGGACCAGCTCGAAATTGTCTCAAATTATGCAGTCTGATCGAAAACGGCATTTTGGCGACACTTTTGGGACGAGCTTGGAATTGTCTCAAATTTGGGAGTTTGATACTGTGGACTCGACTTCCTTCGCGCCCTCTTTCGGAGAGGCGCGAATTGGTCTCCTACAGTTCGGACTCCTATCACGGTTCTGAATCTAATCTCACAAAGTGCAATGCGAGACTGATAAACACCAAAGAGTCCAATCCAGCAAGTCGTTTTGGAAAATTAGATTTTGAATCAAATAATGCCAAAACTGGACTACTTTTCCAGATTACAGAGTCACCACCTAAATATTTTGTTTTTTCTTGGCAAACTTAGGGAACCCTGACTCGTGCCAAAGGCCACGTGTCCGTCATCACCAAAGTTGCGTCGGCTTGGGAACTTGGGTACGAGAGGGGAAGGTCCTGAAATGAGCACCCCCGCTCACCTGATCAAAGATCGGCCTCTACTAAGCATGATATGTTGTTTTATAAACACATATGTTCTTATCTGGTCATTAGCTAACTTTACTATGTGACGCACACACAAGTATAGACTAAATCACAAGAATTGGAACAAATTCAACTCATGTTTGCTTTCGAAAATGGTTTGAAAATGCCACCCTCAAGTGGGCTGAAGCGCGGATTTGCCACCCTCAAGTGGGCTTAAAACATGATTTGCCACTTCGCAAAGTGGGCTTAAAACTCACATTTGTCGAATTGGTCCAATTCAAGCAACAAAGCCTTCATCTACAGACGTTCATGCAGTTAAGCATTTACGCAAACAGTCTTATGGCAAGCATGCGAAACATGGCAGCACTCACACTCATGCAAGTATGCTAAAGCGTAAAACTTATAGAGTACTCTGAGCCAAAACAAAAGCTAATTAGAAATATGCATGACCCTAACTATACAAAATTCCTATGCAACGCATGCAAAATGCAACTAAATAGGCTCAGCTATCTAAGGTGGCATATGAATGCAACACTTGATAACATGCTTTGAAACACGTATTCAAATAGGTATTGAAATACAATACAGTTTGAATGATGCGCCGAGCCAGGTGCATGCAAGACAAATGAATGATGCAAACATGCAAGCATAAGGTATGCTAATCAAAACATGATCCCTAAACTAACCATTGAAAGCGGTTAAATAAAAGGGAGAAAGACGTGGGGTTGGATGACATGCACACACACATGCACACTTATTACAACATTGCGCCCTCTTGAAGGAGGATCCGAATGAATAAGAGCTAAGCTAATCTAAGCTAAGCCAAGCTAACTAATCTAATTAAACTAATTAGACTAATTATTACAAACCAAATTGAATAACTAGTAAACTACTTACAAATTATTACAACACTTAACTAATTAGCACACTAATTAATTAAATTACAAATTCATGCTAAATAAACATGCAAAATGCTAAACTACACTGCCTCAGCTCTACTTTGGAAAGTAGAAGATGCATGCACTTGGCTTCCGCCCTAAAAAGCCTTGCGGTTTACTCTTGAGAGGCTCTGTTTGCAGGGTTAAGCTTGCCCCAAGAACTTTCTACTCCACCTTTCCAATTCCATGTCAAGGATGCACCAGTGGCCTGCCGGCCATCTGCCGGTCAAAAGTGTGCTACGCCGGCCAAGGATGAAGCACTGTCGGCCATTAGTGAAGCACTGCCAACCACTGGTGTGCTGATTCACCAAACTGCAATAGAGTACACATAGAGAAAAATGAAGGGTTTTTCTAGGACATGTTTGTACTGCACCCTCTCCTTATCATCTCAAAACATCAAAGGAGGGGAGCTATTGGGTCTAAAACCACCAATCAAGCATTTTCAATGCACGATGGCCAAGGATCCAACTTGTACACATTCAATAAATGCACAAAACAAAGACTCAAATCCACTACCTTATCATGGATGATCAAAAGCAATGGAGACAAAGGAGAATGGCTCATTTCATCACTTTGAGTATGAGATGGACGAATCTACCTTTTGTTCAATATAAAGTCCAATAGAACACATGCAATGCAAACATAACATGCTTATCTTGGTCATGTTTTACTTGATTCATTTTATCTACTCATTTTAGCATTACCAAGCCATTCTTTGATTGGTTTGTCCAAGGTGATTGTCCTCTAATGAGAGACGGGTCAACCCAAGGATGGTTTAAGACATGAGAGAGATTATGCCTTGGCTAGAAGGAACCCTCAAAAGTGAGTTAAAGCCATTGAGCACAAGCTCTTTCTCAAGCTTAAACACAATCATAAGGTTAACCAACCCTCAAAACAAATAGAAACTGAAGAAATAAGGGTGGTTGTAGACTTTTAGTGCTGAAATGGCATGCAAAGGACACTACAACATACAAGCAACACATGCACAACATGTTAATAGTCGAAAATATCAAAACTAGTGAAGAGCATTACACTAGAGGCATGCAATATCAAGCTTAAAGGACCAAACTAGCTCTGGACAGAGCTTAAACATGCCAAAACAGTGGCCTAAACATGCTGAGATAGAAGCATAAAAGGCAAGAAAATCATGCGTACATGTTGGCTCGCAAGCAAGGCATAAGGCACAACTCTCAAAAGAAATGAAAGAGTGAAATATACGAGAGTGTGATAGAGGTATATGCACTGAAATCACATGCTAAATGATGCTATACCATGCAAACATCACAAGTAAAGCATGCTAGAGGCCTTAAAACACTAAGCTAGTGAAGGCCTTTACACTATAGCTATACAATACAAAGCTCATATGACCAAGACAGCCCAAAACAGTCCTAAAACAGCCTAAATGGAGTTCTAAAACATGCTTGAAATAAGCTAAGAATGACTAGACTTAGAGGCCAAAACAATAGCACATGTTAGGCAATTTAGCACAATTACACTACAAGCATACAAAGCAAAGCTCGAGTGATCAAACCAGCTCAAAACAGATCTTAAACATGCCAAAACATTAGCAAAAATGTGATGGAATCAAGCTAACACAAGCTAGAATAATAGGCTTACTCATTAGGCATGCTAGACTAGTACGCATAATTGCAGTACAAGTGCAAGAAACAAGCAAGAAGTGCTCCGACCAACCAAAAACAGAGTTGAGACACATTAAAACAAATCCTAAAACATGCTTGGATTAAGCTAAGTTAAGCCACAAAATCATGCTACATTGTAATGCTAACTAGGCATGAAAGAGAGAGACAAGGAGGGGAGGCTTACCCCTCCATTTTTGGACTTCAAAACACACTTTTTACCACTAAAATAACTTTGAATTTCAGTGGTTTAAAGGCCCAAAAACTTTGCCTTTTACATGCTAAGAGATAATGCAAAGACACATACAAATGGGCAACAAGAAGGGGGATACAACCCCTTAGCACAAAATGGCTTTAAACCAACATGTTTAGGCCCAAAAATCAGAACTTTTTGTAGTTGAAAACTAGGCTCAAATAGCACAAAAAGATGGCAAAACAACTATGTGCAAAGAGCTTAAAAGAGGTAAGACTTATACCTTTGAAGCACAGCACTTAAACAACCACTTTCTTGGCTCAAATGACCCTTCAATAGCCCAAAATTAGTCCCAAGATGCCTCAGCCCAAAGATATGCAAATTTGGTTAAGGATGTCTAGGCAAAGGAGAGGTGTATCTCTACTTGTATGCATACTCTCTACTTGTATGCACAAAAGGGCAAGAGAGAGAGAAATCTAGAGAGAGAGCATTGTAGAGAGAGAGGATTTTTAGAGAGAGAGGCTCCAAAAATTTGCTTCCTCAAATGTTTCTAACCTTTAAAACCATAGAGAATGGCCTCTATATATAGAAAAACATGAGCTTTGGCCAAAAATATCAACAAATGGACAGCTGGAGCAGTGGGGAAACAGCTGGAGCTAAAAATCTGCAAAAAAATCTGATTTTTGACACTAATGGCCGGCAGGAGATCATTGGTGGCCGGCATTTATCATCAATGGCCGGCACTGCATCATCCATGGCCGACACTCTTCACTAGTGGCCAGTAGAAAAATCTGCTCTCCAAGTCCAACTTCAAATGGGCATAACTCCTTCATCTGGACTCCTTTGCAGGTGATTCTTGTGTCTAAATTGAAGCCCCAGAAGTAAGCTTTCCAATGGTGGCAGCCTCATATCAAAGTTTTAATTGCGCTAAAAGATATCCCTCTTTTAGTGAAGACTACTCATTTTCAGCTCAATCGAATTGATGCCTAACTTCAACCAGCCATATCTCCCCCCATCCGGACTCAGCTTTAAGAGATTCTTGAGTGCAAAATGAATCCCTGGAAGTCCAATTTTCAATGGTGATATCCTCATAGCTTAAATCCAAGTGTACAAAAGGATAGGCTCGATTTAGCGAGGGCTGCTCAACTCACTCTTAATGGTTCATGCCTATCTTCTTCCCCAACTTGGTTTCTTCCCTCTCCCCTAATTTTCTTTAACTCCAAACCTCTAAACAAGGTGTTTTGAAAGATTTTTCAAAGAGTTCACCTCTCTTCCATTCATTTCCATTTTCTCCTTTGCTCGGCTTACTGAAAATCGCAACATTTAATGAAATGCGAGCCTCGGAATATTGTAGGGACTTCTTTTCCAAAAATATTTTGAAAGAGAGGGTTTTAAGGTCTAAAATCTTTGGTCAAAATAGTTTTGGTCCACAACTGGGGTGTAAGGTTGGGATTTGACTCTTTCCTTATTGAAGAAATCGAATCTTTGCACTGCACATGTTTCATCACCAAGTAAACGATCAGTAGCACCCAAGTCTTAAGGGCGGTGAAAAATGAGGTGTCTATAGTTGCCCCTCTTTGATAGAACTCGAAAGTCATGAAATGACATGAGTGAATGTTAAAGGCCAGAGACAACCCATTTTTGACAAGACCGAAGACTTAGACAAACAAATAAAATGAAAATGCAGAAACAAATGGTTGCGCCCTCAGGCTACCTACGTATCCCTTTGCATGGAATCAAACTAGCGCAGTTCAGGGGCAAGATGCAAAATGATATACAATATAACAAAATAATATAAATGATATATAGTGCAATGAAATAATAGAGCCATAAGTAGTGCAAAACCACACAAATATCATAAAGGGATGGAGATGCAACATCAAAGTACATTTAACATAGAAAGAAGTGGGCACGAGCCGAACGACGCCTAACACTGGCTAAGTGCCTACGTCCTCAGTACTGGCCTCAACCCAGCATGGATGCTTACACATAACAGAACTATGTTTCAACGTGAAAGGGGTGCGAGCACATGCAAAACTATGCGTTTCGCAGAAAGAATACAAGTAATTGGATGGGATGATGTGAGTGAGGAATGATCAGCTGTGGAAAGATCGTGATCCTAAATGCTGAATGCAACAAAACAAAATACGATACAATGAATGCAATGGATGAAGTGAATAAGGCGTAAGCCAAACCACATTTTTCCTAGAAAAGGCGTGGATACAAAATAGACCACTTCTAACACAGAAAAGGTGCTGAAACCCTCAGACCACAATTCTCTTAGTGGAATAGGCGCGTACACATTATCACAAAACCATGCTTCAACGAAGGAAATGTATGAGCATATGCCAAACTAAGCTTAACATGAAAGGATGCAGGCGATAAAATAGATATGATGCAATAGATGTAGCAGATAATGCAGTAGATGCAAAAGGTGACATACTCCAACCATGCTGGAATCATAAGAGGAGGAAGAACAAATCCCAAACACGCCGAAATCGTGTGAGGAAAGGAACACTCAAATCACGCTGAAATCGTGAGAAGAGGTCCCTAGAAAACCATCCAGGGGTGCACCCCACACATCCTGAGATAAATTCCAAACACACTGAAATCGTGTGAGGAAAATAACACTCTAACCATGCTGAAATCTTGGGAAGAGGTCCTACGAAAAACCAATCAGGAGCACGCTCGACCCAACCTGAGATAAATTCCAAACACATTGAAATTGTGTGAGGAAAGGAGCACTCTAACCACGCTGAAATTGTGGGAAGAGGTCTGAAAACAACCACTCAAGAGCGCGTTCCACACAACCCAAGATAAATTCCAAACACGCTGAAATCGTGTGAGGAATGGGACACTCTAACCACACTGAAATCATGAGAAGAGGCTCAAAAACAAACACTCAGGGGCGCGTTCCATGCAACCTGAGATAAATTCTAAACACGCTGAAATCGAGTGAGGAAAGGAGCACTCTAACCACGCTAAAATCGTGAGAAGAGGTCTAAAAACAACCACTCAAGAGCGCGTTCCACACAACCCGAGAAAAATTCCAAACATGCTAAAATCGTGTGAGGAAAAGAGCACCCTAACCATGCTGAAATCGTGAGAAGAGGTCCAAAAACAACCAATCAGGAATGCGTTCCACACATCCTAAGACAAGTCCCGGGGGACAACAATCCTAAACGCTGCTCAGCCTAAAAGGATAACTAATACAAGATGGCACAAGATGCAAATAAATGCAATAAGTGCAATGATATGATACATGTTACAAGCAATGTGGTGCATGATGTTTAGGGAATACAATAAACAAACAAAGCGATGCTTTAGAAAGCACCTCATGGGGCGAGTGGCGATGAACCGCTCTACTCTGACAGGGATCTCCCTTTGTGTTCTTCGAACTCTTACCTTCAACTCACAGTACAAAGGTCCTGAAATGTTGACAAGGGGTAACCTCTGCATGTAGAAGCCACAGATGCCACTTTTTCTTCCCGATCATATTCACAACTTTCCCTATTCTGCAACGGGGTGACAGACCAGGTTGGTTCAGTATCCAAAATTGAGGCGCATACACGCTACCTCAACCTATGGGGTTGCTATACAGATTTCAAGCTGAGGATACACCCCTGGGCGTTTGAACTAGACTTTAGTCTCAGAAATTCCGAACCTTTGTGTTCTAAGCATCGCCATTCGAACTCTAGTTTCCACCGTCGCAGTTGGTCTCCTAGGAACTCATTGCAAACACAGCCAAGATATCTTTGGCAGGGAATGGTACTTAGGGAGAGCACTTCTAATCGCCATTCTAGCTTGAAGCAGGCTTGAACTTGAGCTTGAGGTAGAGGTGCACTCGTCCTTCAGAGCATTGACAAGGCCTGAGGAGGTACATCCGAAATGAAATCTCAAAAATTACTGAAGTTGAAACACACTACGATGCTCCAATTTTTCCCACTTTTCTTTTGCTTTGTAGTCTGGAACCTATGTAGCTTCAAATAGGTCCTAGTTCAACTATTTTCACATGACCTGGGTTGAACCCTGCAGTTTATGAAAGAAAGGATCCTATTTTGCACATATGTGTAGAACGGCACAGCACTTTGAACACAAAACAATTCATTTTTGAAATTGAGAAATGAGTTCTTGACCGGGTATTGAGCCTACAAATGAACACATCACAAAACGACTCAACAAAGAGAAAACGAATGTAAAACAACCTAAACACAAATATTTACACTCGAAACGACTCAAAACAAGAATCAAGACAAACAAAAACAACAAACACAACACTTGGATGTGTTCCAATGGCGAGAGACCTCTCAGTTCACAAGTAGCCCACAGCTTCTTTAAATAACGTTTCCCACCCTTTCTTATTTGTGATTCTCACATCACTTTGGCACTCACTCTCTTTTTCTCTGAAAAAGCCCTTTCCTCACTTTTTCTCTCAACGCACATCTCTCTATTCTTCAATCTCTCTTATTTTTATCCCTCTCCTGGGTGGTTGATGGATAAACAAGAAGTTGTGGGCTTGTGCCCCTAGTATTCTTCCAGATTCTCATTCTTTCACTCACAACTAGTGAGCTTTCACACAGAGGGGTTGTGGTACGACTGGATGTGCAACAGACCTGCAGCTGGTATCGATTGATGATGCCCTTGTGTGGACTCGACTTTCTTTGCACGCCCCCCTTTTCGGAGAAGGAGTGAATTGGTCTCTTACAGTTCGGACTCCTGTCACGGTTCTGAATATAATCTCACAAAGTGCAATGTGAGACTGAAAAACACCAAAGAGTCCAATCCGGCAAATCATTTTGGAAAATCGATTTTGAATCAAATAATGCCAAAATTGGACTGCTTTGCCAGATTACAAAGTCCCCACCTAAATATTTTATTTTGGGGAAATTTAGGAAACCTTGACTTGTGCCAAAGGCCACGTGCCCGTCATCACCAAAGTTGCCTCAGCTCGGGAACTTGGGTACAAGAGGGGAAGGTCCTAAAATGAGCTCCCCCGCTCGCCCGATCAAAGGATCGGCCTTTACTAAGCATGATATGTTGTCTTATAAACACATGTGTTTTTATTCCGGTTATTAGCTAACTTACTATGTGATGCACACAGCATACAAGTATAAACTAAAATCGCAAGAATTGGAACAAAACAATTCATGTTTGTTTTTCGAAAATGGTTTGAAAGTGCCACCCTCAAGTGGGCTAAAGCAGGGATTTGCCACCCTCAAGTGGGCTTAAAACATGATTTTGCCACTTCGCAAAGTGGGCTTAAGCATACATTTGATGAATTGTTCCAATTCAAGCAACCAAGCCTTCATCAACAGGTATTCATGCAGTTTAGCAAATAAGAAAATAGCCTCATGGCAAGCATGCGATCATGGCATCACTCACATTCATGCAAGTATGCTAAAGAGTAAAACTTACAGCGTACTCCGAGTCAAAACAAAAGCTAGTTAGAAACAATGCATGATCCTAACTATACACAATGCCTAATGCAACACATGCAATATTGCAATTAATAGGCTCGATTATCTAAGATGGCATATGAATGAAACACTTGATAACATGCTTTTAAACATGTATTCAAGTAAGTGTATTGAAATATAATGCAGTTTGAATGATGCACCGAGCCTCGATGCATGCAAGACAAATGAATGAATGACTCACGCATGCAAGCATAAGGTATGCTAATTAAAATATGCCCTAATCTAACCATCGAAAGAGGTTAAATAAAAGGGAGAAAGACGTGGGGTTGGAAGACATGCACACACACACGCACGCTTATTACAACATTGTGCCCTTGTGAAGGAGGGTCCGAATAAGTAAGCTAAGCTAACTAATCTAATTAAACTAATTAGACTAATTATTACAAACCGAATTGAATAACTAGTAAACTACTTACTAATTATTATAACACTTAACTAATTAGTACACTAATTAATTAAATTACAAATTCATGCTATCTAACAAGATAAGCTTTAAACTACACTGCCTCAACTCTGTTTGAAGAAGTTGAACATGCATGCCTCGGTTTTCGTCCTGAAAAGCCTTCCAGTTTGCTCTTTAGAGGCTCTGTTTGCAGGGTGTCTTCAAGAACTTTCTGTTGAACCTTACCAAATAACTGTTGGGGAGTGCACCAGTGGCCTGCCGGCCACTTGCCTGCCAAGGGTGTGCTCTGCCAACCAACAATGAAGAACTGCTGGCCACCAATAAGGTAGTGCCGGCCACTGGTATACTGTAACACCAAACTGCAACAGAGCATACACAGAGGAAAATAGAGGGTTTTTCTAGGACATGTTTGTACTGCACCTTCTCCTTATCATCTCAAAACATCAAAGAAGGGGGGCTATTGGATCCAAAACCACCAACCAATCATTTTGATGCATGATGGCCAAGGATCTAACTTGTACACTTTCAATAAATACACAAAACAAAGACTCAAGTCCACTACCTTATCATGGATGATCAAAGGTAATGGAGACCAAGAAACGGGACACGTTTCATCACTATAAGTATGACACATCTCGCATTTCTTGTGTTTGGATTAACGTCCGATCCAAATACAGGCAATCCAACACAAATTCTTATCTTGCACAAGTTTTACTTTGCTTAATTCTTGTTTACACATTTTATATTACCGAGCCATTCATTAACCAGTTAAGTCGAAGTGATTGTCCTCTAATGAGAGGGGGATCAAACAAAGAATGATTCAAGACATGAGAGAGATCATGCCTTTGGTTAGTAGAAACCCTCAAAAGAAGGCTAAAACAATTGAGCATAAGTCTCAATCTCAAGCTTTAACACAACCTTAAGCTTGACCAACCCTCAAAACAAATCAAAAGTGAAGAAATGAGGAAGGTTGTAGAATTTCAGTGCTGATGTGGCATGAAACACAAGACTATAGCATGCAAACAACTCATGTACAACATGTTGATGGACTTAAGCATTAAAACTAGTGAAGAACACTACACTAGAGGCATGCAATATCAAGCACAAAGGACCAAACCAACTCTGGACAAAGCTAAATCATACCAAAACAATGGCTAAAATGAGCTAAGATGGTAGCATGAAAAGCAAAAAAACATGCTCATGTATTGGCTCATAAACAAGGCTCAAAGCACGACTCTCAAAATCAATGAAAGAGTGAGATATGTGAGAGTGTGACAAAGATATATGCACTGAAATTACATGTTAAATGATGCTACAACATGCAAATAACACAAGCAAAACATGTTGGAGGCCTTAAAACACAAAGCTAGTGAAGACCATTTGCACTATAGCTATACAAAGCATGAGTCATGTGATCAAAGCAGCCCAAAACAGAGCTAAAACATGCTAAATTAGTAGCAAAAACAAGCTAAGATAGAGCCTCACAGAGGTAGAAAAGCATGCTTACATGCTAGGCCAACTACACATGCAAACAAGACACAAGGAGGGGAGGCCACCCCCTCCTCTTTTAGACCTCAAAACCAACTTTCCACCACTGAAATTCTCTGGAATTCAGTGGTTAAAAGGCCATGAAAATAGTGTTTTAAAAGCTTTGAAAGATGGCTCAAAAGGCTTTACAAGCCAAAGAGCAAAGGGAGGAAACCACCCCCTAACCAAACAAGGTTTAAACCACCATTTTAAAACCTTAAAAAAGAGTTTTTTGGAAGTTAAAACCAGCTTCAAAGTAGCATATAAAGATGGCCAAACAATGAATTAAAACAAGGCTTAAAAGAGCTAAGTTCTTACCCTTGAAGCACAACAACAAAACAACGAGAATTCTTAGCTAAAACTACTCTAAGAAGCTCAAACAAGGCCTCCAAGAACCTCAGCTCCAAGGTGAAGGTGTTTGGCAAAGGGTGCTAGTGCAAATTTGTAGAGAAAACTCACTTTCAAGCACAAAAAATAGAGAGAGGGGATTCTAGAGAGAGAGAGGACATTTTGTCTTCCAAAATTTGTAACCCTTTGCATGCAAGAAGATGACCTCTATATATAGAAGATACAAAGGCCTCTTGTAAAGATCCAACCATTCACGTGGAAGCAGATGGGCCATTCTGTGCAAACAGCTGTTAAAAATATCTACAAAATATCTACTGATGCATTGGTGGCAGCCTGGCCATCAGTGCTAGCCAGCAGTGCACCACAAACAACAAGTTGAAAGGACCAAAACATGGTCCAAAAATGAAAAACAATGGATGCAGGGTTTGGAAAGCTCAAACCTGTGGCGTCCCGCCGCGGATTTTGAGTGCTCAACGAACAATCACACTCGTCGCCGGATGTACCTACAAGAACATCCAAGTCTTGAGGACGGTCAAAAATGGGATGTCTACAGTTGCCCCTCTTTGACAGAACTCGGAAGTGATGAAATGACCTGAGTGAATGTCAAAGCCCAGAGACGACCCATTTTTGACAAGGCCGAAGACTTAGACAAACATTCAATATAACAATACAAAGATGTGCCCGCAAGCTGGGGCAAAATGCAAATGGTATGCACGATGCGAAAACATAACTTATGATCATGTAAAGAAAGTTGTAATAAAGCACTTAACTACAAGTACCATGCAAAGAAAATGCGACATTTTAAGCAAACCAACAAGGTATAAAATCTCATACATGAGAAGAAGTAAGCAAACAAACATGCCACGCGTGAGACTCACAAATTGAACCGCCTTTCACACAGAAAGGATGTAAGAAAATTATACAATCTTTACTGCGCCTCACGCAGGAAAGGTCAAAAGCGATTGTCAGGCATACCTGAAGTCTCAAACAAAACACGTGCTAGCGCGTCACATGCGAGAGGAGAAAAGGAAACAGTGAAAACACCGGAGGGTTGTATAAATATCGGTGCACGTCCCAATGTTTCCAACCAAGAGCAAGGTACAAACATCGGGCACATGACCCAATGTGTCTACCCAGAAATAAGGTATAAACATCGGGCGCACGACCCAATGTCTCTAACCAAGAACAAGGTGGTATAAGCGTCGGGCACACGTCCCAAACGCTTCTAACAGAAGCAAGGTATAAGTGTCGGGCACACAACCCAAACGCTTCTAACCAAAGCAAGGTATCAGTGTAAACATCGAGCTTACCCGAATGCTTCTAACCAACGAGGAGGTATAAGCGTTGGACACACATCCCAAACGCTTCTAACCAAAAGGACGTCGGTGTAAACATCGGGCGTACCTGAATGTTTCTAACCAACGAGGAGGTATAAGCATTGGACACACATCCCAAACGTTTCGAACCGGAACAAGGTATAAGCATCGGGCACACAACCCAAAACGCTTCTAACCGAAACGAGGTATAAGCGTCGGGCACACAACCCAAAACACTTCTAACCGAAGCGAGGTATAAGCATCGGGCACACAACCCAAAATGCTTCTAACCGAAGTAGGGTATAAGCATCCGGCACACAACCCAAAATGCTTCTAACTGGAGCAAGGTGTCAGTGTAAACATCGGGCGTACCCGAATGTTTCTAACCAACGAGGAGGTAGGGGAGAGGAATAGTTTTACCTAGGATTCCTCTGAATGAACCATACATACAATATCGTGCCAGCATAAGAAAGAAACTTAACAGGTACAATGCAAGATAGGAATGCATGTCTCATCCGAGACGAATGACCGTAACACAATGTGTGAGGCATGTTTCATGCACAACATGCAAGAAATGAAACAGAGGCATATTCTATGTAAAATGATCAATTACGCATATCCAATGCAACATGCTATGCAACATGATAATGCATGTTCTATGCGACAATTCAAAATGCATGTTCAATGCAACGTACATATTCTATGCAAACATGGTAATGCATGTTCTATGCAACAATTCATAATGCATGCTCCATGCAACGATGAAAGCAATGCACATTCTATGCAATGACAAAAGCATATTTGGCAAAGACGACTCAAAGGCAACTCCCGAGACTGGCCATCGATGTGCCACTGCCGGCCATCAATGGCAGATTTGGGCAGTTTGGTCTTTTGACCCACGGGTCTTTAAGTACAAGCAAAGTCACTTCATTTCCCCACAAACGCTTGCACAAAATTACCCTCCCTTCCTCTCTAGGTGCTCCTTCTCTCTAGATCCGCGCATTTTATGCGTTTTCCAACACCTTAAAAAAATTTCTTCGCTAAAACCCTCTTGTTCTCTTCACTTTGAATAGATCAGAATTTGATTTCGACGCTTCTTTCGTCATTTCCACCATTCAAGGCTCATTCCCCTCGAGTTTCCCCCAAGGTTAGTACACTTTCTCGGTTTTTTACTTTCTTCGACTTTTCTTTTCTCTTAGGGTTGACTTTTTCAAAGTTTCACCCTTTCTTTCATTTTCCCTCATTTTTGCTCATTTTGCATCTATATCAGATAGCAGATGATGTCCCTTATGACGCGGCCTTCCCCGCGCTTCCGCCAGTAGAGTTTCAGGCAGACTTTGAGGCCGAGCCAGAGGTCAAGCCTTAGTCATTACCACCAAGCATACGCCCCTTTAATTCGGCGAGGTATCACTTTGAGACCCATATAGTACCTACTGCGGGAGGCATCAAAGCCTTCACTAACTTCGCTGAAGATGTGCCAGACGACCTTTTACTGAGAGAGCCTGCATCTCACTTGTCAGCTATCACCGTGGAGGTACAAACTTTGCTTTTCTGTAGTACTACCTTTAACTGTTTGCATTTCTTGCACTGTTGTGATCTGACTGCATTTCATGCACAGCTTTGATCTAACTGTATCTCATACATTATTGCTTTACATTCAATTGTGCTTTCACTGCTTGATCTGATTGCATCTCATGCATTACCACAGTACAAATCCTGCTCCTTCAAAGGCTACGGTACGATGACAGCTCAGGACTGGTACGACGAGCTCCCAACCAGAGTTTGGGACATTATCAATGAGACAGGATTCGGTCTGTTCTGCTCTAGGGGCCCTTGTGGAGAGGTGGTGGGATACCACCAACTCCTTCCACTTCCCACCACGGGGGAGATGACAATGACTCCCTACGACTTTGCCATAATCACCGGCTTAGGCATAGGGGGTGATCCGATCCCTCTCGATCTTGACATGGGAAAATGCGAGGCAGTATTGGCCGCACTACTTGGGGCAAGCCCACTGATACTCCGGGCAGGCATGGTTCGATATAGCTAGTTTGAGGAGCAGTTTAGAGGAGTTGAGCCCGAGATAGTTGAGGAGATAGAGCAGTATGCCAGGGGCTTCCTCATGTTCCTTTTCGGTACCACCTTGTTTTTGAACAGGTGGAATATCGTAGGCTTGTATCTACTGAGCGCATTTGTAGTGCTTTAGCAAGTTCAATTCTACGATTGGGGCAGAGCCGGCCTCACCACCCTGTATGAATACATGAGCTCAACCTCTTGCATGAACAAGACCTTGATCGGCGACTATTGGTGGGCTTGGGAGGTACGCAACTTAGTTTTCCCTTTTCACTTTACACTTTCTGCTTAGCATTTCCTGCTTTACATTTGTACAACACATGTACTTTCTGCTCTGCATTTTTTGTATATGCTCACACACTGTATTGATCACATTTTCCTTGTAGCTATGGGTGTACGCATACTTCCCAGCTCCTGCTCCAGAGCCTATAGAGGAGACCCCAGTGACAGTCTCATTTTCTCGGGTATACGACGGCCAGCTCCATCATAGGGCCCGAGAAAACTTCATATTTTTCCGTCAGTACTTTGATACGGTCACGATGCACTAGGTAACCCAAAACAAAGTCATCCCGCTTTCCAATCAACTTGATCCACACATTAGTCAATTGACAACGACTAATAATCTGTTCATTCTCTTATTTTTCAGATCACATGGCAGCCGTGGGATACGATACCATCAGGGCTCCAAGCCTAGTACAAGACAGCTAGGGTCGCCACTCGCTGTCATATCCTTCTCGAGGGCCTGATCTGTTGTGATTGTTCTTAGGCGAGCGTTTTACGCGACAGACTTTGGGACTGCTTGCCCCATTCATACCGATGGCACCTCCAGTATCTATGAGAGAGACACACAGACTTTCTGCTGAGGAGGTGATCTAGTTTATGGTAGGACTGGAGGCGGACTACTTTCATATAGAGGGCGACTACGCGACCTTCATCCAGACTCATCAGATGCCGCCTTTGATCGGCATCTGTGGAGCCGTGGGAGCGAGAGCTCCAGCTGCAAGGGAGAGAGGTAAAGGGGCCAGAGCGGCTAGGACTCGTGGCAGGAGGGATCCCGGAGTGAGACAAGGGCCGAGATGGCCAGAGCTGCCTACTTCACTGATTTATCGGAGACGTTCTGGGGAGACTTGCCAAATCCCCATTGAGCTTGCACCAGCTGGTCATGCGCTTGTTGGAGTTCGAGGCCCAACTCCGATATGCACCAAACTTTACATTTTGCATATTTACTTCATTTCAATTATGCTTTATAGAATACTAATCCCTTCAATGCACTTGTAGGCACCCATAAGTACACAGGGTAGGCCCTTGAACTAGTGGCTTCCTTGACAGAGATGGTACAAATGAGTTTGGATCTACTCAGCCTCCACAGGATTTCGGTAATTTCTTTTAACTTGCATTTCATGTCACGAAGTTTTTGCTGACGCATGAGCATTTCAATTGTTCCACACTACACTGGTATGATATATTGCACTAAAACACTGCATTGATGCACTGCTCCCATACACTGCCCATGGCATACATACACTGCAATCATTTACTGCTTACGGCACATTATCTTTTGCATCTAATATACACCTCAGCCAATACATCTTAACAAACTTCCCTTTATAGATTCCTTTCGAGATGCTAGCTCCGTCGGATACCCCAGCGAGAGCAGCGGCAGGACCTTCAGCACCTCCCCCATCAGTAGAGAGGGGAGGGAGTCAGGCTCCGACATGCAGCCAAGGCAGAGTTAGGGACACCCGTGGCGAGAGTGGTCCTTCAGAGCCCATTCTAGGTGATGATGATGACGAGACGAGAGAGGAGGAGGGTGAGGTAGCGAGTGCACAGTCAGAGTCCTCTAAAGAGGGAAATGACGATGCCAGCTCAAGTTTTGCTAGTAGTGAGGCTAGAGAGTCAGAGGAGGGCTCCGGTTCAAACTCTGAGGAGGGCTCCGATTTAGACTCTGATTTAGATTTAGACAGCGGTGCCGGTGGTGACAGTGCTCCAGAGTCTGCTCTGCCGAGGAAAAGGACGAAGAGAGCCTCTCGAGCTTGAGATAGTCGGCACCAATTTAGATGCGTTTTGCTTTGTTTTGCTTTTTTCTAGTAGTGTTAGCACTTTCTACAACCTTAGGCAGTTTTTCTTTTTCTTTTGAAAACTTGTACTCTTTTGCAAAAAGAAACCATGATTGGAATGAAAATTCAGTTTTTGTTTAAAAAGTGTTGCATTTTACATTCTAAGCATCACATAACATCGCACAACATGAAAATAAGATTGATCTTTGTTTGAAAACTGCACATTCAAATTGCATTGTCTTAATCAGGTAGTGAACCAACTAACAACTGAAAGGACAAAACAACTCGACAAACAACGTAAATACCACTCGATAAGCAAATTGCAACAACTCGATAAACAACATACATACAACTTAACAAACAAAACCAGATGATTACAACATAAACAAACATACTCAAGCCCGAAAAGAACCAAAACAAGATCCCAAAAGGTACCGATAATAGAATACAATTGTGAAAGCAACTAGATCTTCACACAGGAGACCATTGAGCATGAAGGGAGGCTGCCGGCCATCATTTCCTTCTGTCGGCCATCAATGTGCCTATGCCGGCCATTGATGAGCCCCTGCTGGCCATCAATGAGCCACTGCCGACCATCAATGAGAAGCACCTCCGAAATGTTGACACCTGCCCTCCGCTCACTGCCTTATCTTCTATAAAAGTTCCAGCTTCATGGTTTCTTCATTTCAGCCCTATTTTTGCCCCAAATGGAACCATTCTTTGCCAAAAAACTCTACAATTGGATTGCGACTTTGGATGGCTCAGAAAAGTTAAATTTTTAGGGTTTCAGGCTAAATGCACTATTCCCACTGAGCTGTAATTCACTGTGTTTTCCATTCCTCCATGTCGCGGCTAGATGTTGAAATCCAATTACACACGTTTTGATCTTTGGTGGACAAGAGTTGTGCCCCACAATCGAAGAATTTCAAGCTTTGATAGAGTCCCGGCGTGACGAGGAAATCTTACCTCAGTCTCGTTTTGGCCACATCCAGGCTTTGGAAAGGATGCGCGGGCTCGCTTTACATGATGCCCGGTCCCTGGTTCACAATGGGGAGTTGGACATCCCCAGCTTAATTCATTAGTTTTCTGACGCAGGTGACCACGGTGACCACTTTTGGCAAAGTTTTCGGCAACATGCACTCTGTTTGTGTATGTTAGCCCATTTTCTGCTTGCCCCTAGCTTCGGAGGGTCTAGCATTCGTTTGAATGAAGTTGCCCAAGGCTTGAAAAAGGGCAAGAGCTGTATTGGCTTTACACTAGCCAAGACTTTGATGGGCTTGGATGCTTTCCACCGCCGGGAGACAACCAAGTTTGCAGGAAGTCCGCTACTGTTGCAGGTAATGTTTCCTACCCTTCTCATATGTGTTTCTCACATCACTCGGCCCACATGCTCTATTTTCTCTCAAAACCCTTTCTTTGTTTTCTCTCCACATACACCTGTATATTCTTTAGTCTCTCTTATTTTTCATCCCTCCCCAGGTATGGCTAATGGATAGGTTAAAAGTAGTTGATGCTTGCCCTACATATTCAGCGTGTGGCTATTTTTTCCATCCACAGGCAGTTGACTTCCCAAGCGAGGGGTGGTGGTGCCACTGGATGTGCAGCATGTTTGCTGTTGACATTGTTTGGCGCTGCCCCTGGTTTGATCTGCCTGACATGAGTTACATCGTGTCCCGACAGCCTGGCATTCAGTTGGTGGGCTTGACACACTGTGTCTTCTACTTCACATTTCAGTTCAAGCGTCAGTTTGGGCATGATCAGATTTTCCCAGAAGAGAGGATATAGTATCTAGCTTCATTTTCGATCCAAGTCTCACAACTAGCTCGGTATGCCACAGCATGGAGAACAAGAGAACTTCTGGCCCCCGCTCCCACTTTCAGTTGTGCCCTTTCTGGCGAATACATAGCTTGGCTTGAAGATGAGGCACAAACTGGGCCTACTTTGGCATCAGAAACTTCCACAAGCTCTGGGAGGGGGCGTAGGAACACCTGACTATGCCCCGAGTTTATTGTTTTAATCTGTACTTTCAAGTTTTCTTTTTCAATGTAATAAAAAGCAACTTCAATTTGTATCAGGAGTCAGAGAACTCTGGGTTGAAATCAATGAAATTGAAGGTTGTGGGTACTGAAAATTTTCGTATGGTCCAAAAATGGTCTAATTTGTAAAAAGATTAATTTGAACAAAATCAACTTTTATTAAAACTTTTCAAAACCATTTTCAATATGGATCACAACTGGACACGCCCAGAATCTATCCTTGAGATGCACAATCCCAGATCTCATAACTAGAAAGTTGCCCCTTTACTGGAGATCACAACCGAACTCTTGGATGTGGAAAAGACAAAGATGACCAAGACAATCTCATGGACACAATTGATTTGGAAGTGTTTATGGCTAGACTTCAGAATGAAGTTGCCTACGTATCCTGAAGATGGGAGTCAAGCCTTACGTAGTTCGGTTCAGGTCCACTCGGGTTTTAACACTCTCCTTTTGCACTCTAACTTTTGCCAAGGCCGCCCTTTCTGGGTTTTCAACCTTGTGAGCTCAGTTTTTCTTATTTCAAAATTTTCATGCTCTAACTTTTACCTAGGTCGCTCTTTCAGGTTTTCGGCCTAGCGAGCCACTCAGGGATAGTATTTCTTCAACTTGTCCATGTTGATTGGTTGAGAGAACTGAAGGCCATCTAGGTCCATAAGAACGAAAGCTCCACCCGACCAGATAGATTTGATAATGTAAGGACCAGTCCAATTAGGTCTGAACTTGCCCCTAGGGTCATGGATGGGAGCTCGATTGTCTTAGAGCACCAAATCCCCTTCTTTCAAATTCTTGGACTTAACTTTCTTGTTGAAAGCCCTGGCAATTCTGTGTTGATAACCTTGGACGTGATATAATCCTTTCAGCCTTCTCTTGTCGAACAGCATAAGTTCTTCGAACCTGCTCTGCTATCAATTTGCCCCAGCTATCTAGCACTCAGCCATAACCCGTAATGACGAAACCTCAACTTCGATCGGCAGAACAGCCTCTATCTCATAAACCAAGGAATATGGAGTTGCCCCAGTAAAAGTTTGAATTGATGTTCTGTAGCCCTAGAGAGCAAATGGCAGCTTATCTGGCCAGTCCCTGTAGGTCTCCACCATCTTTTGCAAATATGCTTGATGTTCTTGTTGGCAACCTCAACAGCTCCGTTGATTTACAGCCGATATGTGAATGACTTATGAAAAGCCACATCGTATTTCTCCAACACGTCGATCACCTCCTTCTTGAAGTGGGAACCATTGTCCGAAATAATCTCACTCGGGACTCCATAGCGACAGATAATGTTGTTCCTGATGAACTTAGCTACATGTGATGCTTTCAGCACTGCGTAGGATTGGGCCTCAACCCACTTTGTAAAGTAGTCTATCGCCACCAGGATGTACTCATACTCGTTTGACCCCTTTGGAGTGACTGTCCCAATATTGTCAATCCCCCAAACTGAAAATGGCCACAGCGAAGCCATGTTATACAGCTTCGACGGCAGAATGTTCATGCGATTTGCATGGATTTGGTATTTGTGGCATTGCCGAACAAAACCAATGCAATCCTCCTCCATGGTTGACCAATAGTAACCCTGTTTGAGAATCTTTCGGGCTAGCATCACCCCGCTTATGTGCGCTCTGCACTTTCCTCCATGGATGGCCTCCATTAGGCGCTTAGATTCTTTAGCATCAACACATAGTTTATGCATCCCAAGATGGCCCCGTTTACACAATTTACACCCACAGATGATGAACTGAGCAACCATTCTTCATATCGCCCTCTTCTCTTTGGCATTTGCCCCTGGTGGATAAGCCTCTTTTTCCAAGAAGTTCCAGATATCATGATACGAGGGGTTCTGATCTTGCACTTCATCTATGGCAGCAATCAGCTCGTAAGCCGGCACCTACCTCTGTTCAAAGATGATTGGACGCATCCGGACTCCCAAAGGGATGTCTATCATAGAAGATAGTGTTGATAAAATGTTTGCGAACCTGTTGCTCTCTCTTAACAGATGGGTGAAGGTTAACTTCTCAAACCTAGGAATTAGAACGTCTAAGGTTTGGTGATAGATTTTCATCCTTTCTTCTTTAACCTTCCAGTCTCTTTTCGTTTGAGACAGAACCAGGTTCGAGTCCCCAATGATGTCCACCCTTTTTACCCCTAGTTCCAGGACGGCTTCCAAGCCAGTGATATATGCCTCATACTCTACCTCATTGTTCGATACTTTGAACCAGAGTTTGAAAGCTAAAGGTATGTGGAAATTGTCGGGCGCTATCGGCAACACCCATATCCCATACCCGTACTGGTCAGACGCTCCGTCAAAGTGCATAGTCCAGACCTCTTCCTCAAGTTGCAAAATGGCCTCATCTAGGAACAGATACTCTACTGCTTCATCTCCCTTTACTGGGTGATCGGCTAGGAACTCTGCTACCGCTCTCCTTTTCACAGACTTGCACGTCATGTACTTCCAATCAAATTCAGAGAGAAGAAGCAACCAACGGGTTAGCCTACCTGTAAGCGCTGGTTTCTCAAAAAGATATTTAATGGGATCTAATCTTGAAACCAGTATTACGGAGTGAGCTAACAGGTAGTGCCTCAACTTCCTAGTAGCCCATACCAAGGCCAAACAAGCCTTCTCCAATGGAGTGTAGCGGGTCTCATATCCCAGTATTTTCTTGCTCAGGTAGTAAATAGCCTTCTCCACTTTATCCTCAGATTCCTGCGCAAGCATGCAGCCCATTGTCGTGTCGGTTACTGATAGATATAGAATCAACAGTTTCCCCGGCTCAAGCGGTGACAACACAAGTAGGTTCTGTAGATATTATTTGATCTTCTCAAAAGCAACTTCACATCGGTCACCCAATTGGAATTTCTTTCCTTTCTTCAGGAGACCAAACAGTGGTTCACCAGTCACGGTTAATTTTGCAATAAACCATCTTATGAATTGCATTTTATCCAAAAAGCCTCGCACCTCCTTTTCAGTCTTTGGTGGTGGCATTTCTAAGATGGCCTTTATTTTGGAAGGATCGACCTCAATGCCCCTTTGTGTAATCAAGAACCCCAGCATTTTCCCTGTCATGACACCAAAAGTACATTTCTGAGGATTCAGTCATAACCGATACTCTCTGATCCGTTGGAAGAATTTCTTCAAGGTAGTGTACTGGCCCTCTCTTTCCTTGGACTTGACAATCAGGTCATCCACATACACCTCGACCTCTCTGTGGATCATATCGTGTAAGATCATAGTTGCAGCCCGTTGATAAGTAGCCCCAGCATTCTTCAAACCGAACAGCATCATCCTATAGCAGTAGGTTCCCCACGGGGTAGTGAAGGCAGTTTTCTCCCTTTCTTCGAGTGCTATCAGAATCTGGTTATAACCTGAAAACCCATCCATAAACAAGAGCAACGCATGCCTAGTGGTGAAGTCCACCAATTCATCGATATGCGGCAGAGGAAAATCGTCTTTCGGACTAGCTTTGTTCAGATCTCTAAAGTCCACACATACCCGAATTCTGCCATCTTTCTTCGGCAACGGAACTATGTTGGCCAACCAAGTAGGGTACTCAGATACTAATAGGAACCCTACATCAATCTGCTTAGTGACCTCTTCTTTGATTTTCAGAGCCCAATCTGGGTGGATCCTTCGAAGCTTCTGCTTAACAAGTTGGGCCTCTGGGTCAAGAGGGATCCGGTGCTATACAATCTCAGGATCGATTCCAGGCATGTCTTTTAATAGAGCGACTAAGTGCTCGCATTCCTCCGAAAACAACGTGGACCCGATCTAGACCAACCGCGAATCTTTCTTAGTACCAACATTAATTGAGGTGATTTCATCAACCAAAGGTTTTACAAACCTCTCCTACTCTTGATCAATCAAATGTTTCAAAACCGGAGGAATTTCTTCCTCGTCGTTTTCATTAAAGTTTTGAAAGTCCTAATTAATGGAATAAACTAAAGGCACAGAAAAGTACTCAGAAACAGCAGCAGTACCATTCTCATTAATAACTTCGAGTTCGTCTGATTCTTCGATTACAACCGACTCAAAAGAAAATGAAAAAGATGACCTGGACAAGACAACAGCATCCGAGTTATCAACCCTAAAAATATCGGATCCTGACTCAAAAGAACTAGAATCTGATTCCGACTCCACAGACTCTATGGAATCAGATTCTGGTTCACTTCCTGACCCAGAACTGCTTGACAAAAAGCCCTCCTCATACTGCCAAACGAGGGAAGGTGCAATGGACGCGTCCAGAATGCCAGAAGAAGGGCCCACAGCCATTTGATCCTCAATCATGGAAACAGAGAAGTCATCCCCCAAGCACTCTGGCGTGATCTGAGGATCTGAAAGGAGACAAGCCAGCGCTGCTCCTATCTTGAGTTCTGTGCTCTCGGACTCATCCTCTCTACATTGCTCAGCCTCAACTGGTGGGTCAGTCTGCTCTTTCGCAACTTCATCCCTTAACAATTGTAGGTCAAAAAAGATCTTATAGCCGAGCAAACGTCGCTTCTCTGAATTTAACCATGGCTCCGGAAAGCCACAAAACAGGAAATCTTCCCTCTCCCGGACAAAGCATCCATTTAGGGTTCCTTGGATAGGTCGGTGCACCAACTCGTAGTTCTTCTCGGCTTGCTTAGCCTTGGCTCTTCCGACCATTTCCCTTCCTTTCCTTGTCCAATCCTCTCTGGTAGGCGTGTAACCTAAACCAAAGTTATAAGGGTTGTATGGCACTTTGGCCAATGCAGCGATGCCCTTCCAGCCACTCCGTTCCAATCCCATTCCGGGTATGTATTGAAGCTTGTTCATGAGGTAGACAGATTGTACACTGACATACAGTCCCTCATCTACTGCCAGCATATCTTGTACTACCCGAGCCTCAGCCAAGGTGAATCCCAACAAAAAGACATCCTCCATGCCGTGTTCAATTTCTAGAACTGGTGTAGAAACCTTCGGTGTCGGATGTATGGAAGAGTTCCCAAAAACAATTGCTACCTCCTTCCGTAGGGGTACTTTAACATCTGATGTAAAGTGGATGAGACAACTATCACCTGGTGCAGCCACAGCCGCCCAAGGAGTAAATTAAAGGTGGCTAGAACATCCAAGACATGGAACTCAATGTCTTGCTATGTTGGGCCAACCTGAGTTTTGATCCGTATCGTCCCCATCACCTCCCGACTGATGTTATCATAGGCCCAAATCACCTGAGTTGTTGGTGCGAAATCTGCGGGCTTTAACCCGATAGTATACGCCGTTTGCGATAGACATACATTGATTGCCGATCTTGTATCAACCAGGACAACCGGTATCCATTTTTCCTTACACTTCACAGAGATGTAGAGCGGCTTATTATGTTCCAAGCCCTCGGGCGGTAGCTCTTTGTCTGTGAAGGTTAAAGTCAATGAAGCTCCACCCGGGAAAACCAACCCCACTAATTGCTCGGGTGTTGTATCAATCGAAAGTTTAGCGTTGTCCATGACTAACAGGACGGATTGTCTATGCACCCTGGAGGCCATAAGCAGTCCCCAGATGGAGATGTTTGCTTGAATTTTCTTCAGCTGCTTCAGTACAGCTTCCACCTCTAGCAGTTTATCTATCTGCTTTTCTACTTCCTTGTCTTTCCCGAACGCTTCCGACTGGTCCAGATGTGGGGGCTTGAAGTACCACCCACTCCGGGTCATATGGTCGATGTCCTCGGTGTACCAAGTATCGTCTGGTTGATTCTAACCCCAATCTTCATCAGTATGGGCAAGACACAAATCATCGTCTTCCCAACACATTCCCTTGACAACCGACAGACAACTGTCTGGTTTTGCTGTATTTGTTTCTGTGTTCACAACACATTCCATCCCCACAGGACCCTTGGCTTTTCTAGCCCTGTCATCATTCTCGATTCTCTCTTGTTAAAACCACTTCAGCGTGGCTTCCTACTTCGTGTCAGCTATACACAAATTGCCCAATTCCCGAGCAAAATTCTCTGTACCGGTGCTCTCCGACAACTCCTCCTTGTTCTCGACTGTTCCAGCCATTGCTGATGTTCCTATTTCTGACTGACCTTGTTCTGATTGAGGCACCTCAACAACATCTGGCTCGTCACTGAGCCACCCTGCATTATCTGTCGATCCATTCAGGTCAAACCAATTGATGCTCACATTCCCCGGGTCCTGTTCGTCAAAGAACTGTAGGTTACTGATATCTTCATCAAGCTTGGCTAGATCAGTCAGCCTCTGACTTGGCTTATCCTCCCAGACGACATTGACCTTTGCCCTAGTTGGCAACTCAACCGTTGGCTTGGCCTGGTCTGTTGACACAATATAATTGCACGGGTTGTATGCTTCCTCAGTTAAGCTCTCAGATCCAATAGGTTCTGAACCAACTTTCCCATTCTCCTCCAAGGTCACCCTGGCTCTGTCGTTGACAACCACCACCATTGGCTTGGGTTGGGTTAATGACGTGCTCATCATGCCTAAGTCTGTGCTCTCTGGAATGACAACGTCGGCTTCAGTAGGTGGGAGGGAGTGATGTATAGGCTGGGGTCGTACGGGAAGGTCATGGTTTGGATCAGGTTCACTTGCCTGGTTGGAGGAGGGGGATTGTTATGTGGTGGGAGAGGGTTAGTGGTGACATTTGGCTTCTCGGGAGGCGTAATCACCTTGTCATCAATGAGATCCTGGATCTCATGACAGAGTCTGAAGCAGAGGTCAGTATCATGACTGTGCTTCGGGTGAAAAGTGCAATATTTGGTCGGGTTATGTGTTTGAGGGAGGCAATTTGGCAGTGGGCGTGGTTCCAGGGGCTTCAGATGCCCTTTCCTGATTAGAACCCCCAAGGCTTCTGATAGAGACACATAAAGCGGGGTAAAAGTCCTCTGGCCCCTAGGTGGGTACTTTGCAAGTTGTACGATGGCTCCAGATGTGCCGGTGAAGGGTGTGGCTATTTTTGGCGTGGTGGTGACCATGCCGACGTTAGAAGTTCTTGCGTCTGCACTACTACTTGTAGCTGCATTCGAACCGCGTGTAAACACCCTTTTGGGATGCCCCTTTTCCTGGTCAATCAGGCCTTGCTTCATAGCATCTTCTATCTGTACACCAATCTCATGCAAGTCTGCAAAGGTGGGAAGGGGTAAGACAATCATCTTCTGCATTAGCTTGGGTTGCAGGTTGCACACAACCATTCTTATCTGATCTTTTTCGGGTGGCCGAGTTGTCATCATAGAGGCCTTGGCCCTCCACCGAGTGACGAAGTCAGAAAAGCCCTCCTTCGGCTCTTGCCTAGTTGCTTCAAGATCACAAGTTATGACCTCTATTTGGGTGTTGTAAGCATATTGGGCGATGAAGGCCTCCGCCATCTACTCCCAGCTCCTTTTCACTAAATCCTCCAGCTTGCATACCAGCTAGCCGCAATGCCCGACAAGGTCCGACCGAAGAGAGATAGTTCCGGCAAACCGTTCAGGAATAGCAGATGGCAAACAGGGTGTCCTAGGCGCACCAATGCAAATGCAATGCAAAGAAACACATAAGTGTAGACAAAACAACATATCATGAGTTTGAGTCAAGTTCTCTAAATCCCCAGCAGAGTCGCCAGAAACTGTAGACGTGTCCAAACGTACCGACTCCGCGCGCGAATGGCGCAAAATCCGGTTTGTTTTTTAAGCCACTACAGTTCAGACTCAAAGTCATGGTTCTGAATCTAATCTCGCAAAGTGCAATGCAAGACCGATAAATCACCAAAGAGTCCAAATCCGGCAAATCGTTTTGGAAAACTGATTTTTATAAAGAAGTGCCAAACATGAACTGCTTTGCTAGATACGGAGTCGCCACCTAAATATTTTATTTTAGAGAAATTTAGGAAACCCTGACTCGTGCCTAAGGCCACGTGTTCGTCATCACGAAAGTTACCTCAGCTCGGGAACTTGGGAACGAGAGGGGAAGGTCATGCAATGAGCACCCCTGCTCGCCCAATCTAAAGATCGGCCTTTACTAACATGATATATTATTTTTGAAAACACATGTTTTCTTATTCCGGTTTATTAGCTAGCTTACTGTGTGATGCGCACAACATACAAGTATAGACTAGATCGCCTAAGTTGGGAACAAAACATCTCATGTTTGTTTGAAAATGGTTTGAAGGTGCTACTCACAAGTAGGCTAAGACGTGGATTTGCCACCCTCGAGTGGGCTTGGAAAACATGATTTTGCCACTCTCAAGTGGGCTTAAAAAATCGCATTTTGATGAATTGTTCCAATTCAAGTAATCTAACCTTCACCCACAGGCATTCAGGCAATTATATCAAATAAGCAAATAGTCTCGTGGTAAGCATGCTGTCATGGGAACACTCACACTCATGCAAGATGCTAAAGCATAAACACTTACCGAGTACTCCAAACCAAAACAAAAACTAGTTAGTAATCAATGCATAATCCTAGTTCATGTTAAGATAGCTAATGCAACACATGCAAAATGCAACTAGAGATAGGCTCGGCTACTCTAAGATGGCATACGAGATGCAACTAGATAACATGTACTTAAGTAGGAATTGAAATACAATGCAGTTAGTATAATGTACCGAGCCCGATGCATGCAATACAGATGAATGGATGCAAACATGCGAGCATAAGTATGCTAATTGAAACATGCCCTAAAACTAACCATCAAAAGTTGGTAAATGAAAGGGAGAAAGACGTGGGGTTGGAAGACATGCATCACACATATGCACACTTATTACAAAATTCACCCTCTCGACGGAGGGTCCGAAAGAATAATACAAATCAACTAATTAACTAACTTACAAGATAATTAATTATTTCACAACTCTTAACTAATTAAACAAATTAATTAAGCTATGAAAACAATAAAGCAGCCTCGGGAAGAGGAACAAATGCATGCTTGGTTGGCTTTGCTCGGAAATCCGTTGCCATGCCTTATGTTGCCTCTGTTTGCACTGTTTTTCACCTCTAAAAACTGTACAATTCTCTATGATGATTCTGAATCACCTCAAGGACACTCTGAGAGGCCATTGGCCAAAAGATAATGCCATCGGCCAAGGAAAACTGGTCATCGACCCAAAATAATTCTCTCGGCCAGACATTTGTAGCCGACCGACACTGAAGATAGCCGATCGGCCATCTCTTCCTGTAAAATGCTCCTTTTGCTGCAGCAGAGGAAAAACAGAGCATGGAAATACATTTACAAGACAATGTTTGCAACTACACCCCTTATCATGTTTAAGACTCAAAGGAGTGTAGTTCTTGACCCTCAGGCCACCAATCACGCATTCCAATGCATGATGGCCAAAGGAGCCAAGTGTGCAATTCAATATCAAATGAAATGCACAAAACACATAAGGGGCCCCAACCTCTATCATGCTTGATCAAGAGGCAAGGGATGCACACATAATGCAATGCAAACATGCAAGCATGAGGCGAACAACTCAAGTTTGCAACAAGTATGCAACAAGATCATGCAATGCATCTAATATGCAATAGTCATACAACCTAAACATGTAAACATGCATGGCATGCAACAACATGCAAAATGAAGCAAGCATGCAACAACATGCAAAGATGGACTTTAAACTAAAGTGGACAGCTCTTAAGCATGCCCAAATCAGTGGCCAAAATGCCAAGAAATGATAGACAAAAGCACATACAAACATGCACATGTGATGGCCTATCACCTAGGCATGGGAGGGCAACTTTCAAGAACACTTAAAAGGGGACAGATATGGACATGTGACAAACATGGTAAGCTCTGAAATCACACATGGAAAAGTGCCAAACGAACCAAACAAAGCAAGCAAATCATGTAAGAAGGCTTAAAACTTGAAACTAGCCAAGGGACTCAAACCATGGCCATGCAAGGCAAGCCCCAAAGGGCCAAGGGCTATCAAAACAGTCCTAAGATAGGTCAATACAGGACCAAAAACATGCTCGAAACTAGCCAACACAAGCTAGAACACAACACCAAAAAGCATGAGGTATGCAAGGCTACAAAAGAGGTGTTACACTACACCTATTACAACCACACATGGCATGACTTAAACCAATAAAATCAGAGTTATGGTATAGTAAAACAAGACCAAAAACCCACTTAGATGGCATCCCAAAGGCCTAAGCATGGAGGTATACACAATGGTCCATTCATGAGGCATAAAACATCAACTCTTTAAATCATTCAAGGAGTGATAGGTGCAAGTGTACGAGCATAAAACATGGACTGAAATATCATAACAAACGATGCCAAATCATTGAAATGCGCCAAGTAATGCATGCTAGTGACTTGGACACTTGAAGCTAACAAGCTAGGATGCCTTAGGGCTATACAAAGCATGGCATATATGATCAAAACAATGCAAAATAGAGCTTAAGCATGGTAAAACAAGGCTAAAAGCTTCTCAAAGTTAAGTCAAAACATGCAAGCATGATGGTCTAAATACATAAACACATTAGGCTACTTCATGGAAATGCACTATAAGTGCATGGAGCATGCAAGGAGCTATTAAACCAAACCCTAATAGAGGTATGACATGGTGAAATAAGCCCAAGAACATGCTGAAATGGACACAACATAGGCTAGAATGACATGTTACTTCATGAAGCATATAAAACTAGTGTGTGTGATTTACACTACAAGTGTATAAACCATGCATGGAGTGACCAAACCAAGCAAAAACAGTGGTAAGTGTAGACGTCCCGAACGTCCCGGGGGAGAATCCCCGTTTTGTTCATCTTGGGCTTACTACAGCAGCGGACTCAATGTCACGGTTCTGAATCTAGTCTCACAAAGTGCAATGCTAGACCGATAAATCACCAAAGAGTCCAAATTCGGCAAATCGTTTTGGAAAACTGATTTTTTAGAAAGAAGTGCCCAACATGGATTGCTTTGCCAGATACAGAGTCGCCACCTAAATATTTTATTTTGGGGAAATTTAGGAAACCCTGACTCGTGCCTAAGGCCACGTGTTCGTCATCACCAAAGTTGCCTCGGCTCGGGAACTTAGGTACGATTGGGGAAGGTCATGCAATGAGCACCCCCGCTCCCCCGATCAAAGATCGGCCACTACTAAACATGATATCTTGTTTTTGAAAATAAATGTGTTCTTATTCCGGTTATTAGCCTAGCATTTACTAAGTGATGCGGACAACATACAAGTATAGACTAGATCGCCTAAATTGGAACAAAACATCTCATGTTTGTTTTTGAAAGCGGTTTGCTACTCGCAAGTAGGCTAAAATGCGGATTTTGCCACCCTCGCGTGGGCTTGAGAAAACATGGTGTTTTGACACTCTCAAGTGGGCTTAAAACTCACAATCAATGAATTGTTCTAATTCAAGTAATCCAACCTTCACCCACAGGCATTCAGGTAGTTATATCACATAAGTAAATAGCCTCATGGCAAGCATGCTATCATGGCAACACTCACACGCATGCAAGATGCTAAAGCATAAACACTTACCGAGTACTCCGAGCTAAAACAGAAACCAGTTAGTAATCAATGCATGATCCTAGTTCATTTTAAGATGGCTAATGCAACACAGGCAAAGGTACAACTAAGATAGGCCCGGCTATCCTAAAATGGCATGTGAAATGCTACAGCTGATACACGTATTCAACTTGGAATTGAAATACAATGCAGTTAGTATGATGCGCCGAGCTCGGTGCATGCAAGATAGATGAATGAATGCAAGCATACGAGCATAAGTATGCTAATTTAAACATGCCCTAAACTAATCATCATAAGCTGGTAAATAAAAAGGAGAAAGACGTGGGGTTGAAAGACATACATCACACACACACGCACACTTATTACAACATTGCCCTCCTTGGAGGGTCCGAATGAATAGTACAGAATAAACTAGCTAATCTAAGCTAATTAAACTAATTATTACACAACATTAATTAATTAACGAATTAACTAAGTAAGTAAGGAAACTAGCATACAAATTAAACAAAATGGACTGCCTCAGCTTTGTTTCGAATGATAGGGATGCATGCATGCTCAAGTCGCCTAGTCGGGAAATTCATCGCGATGCCCCAATTTGCCTCTGTTTGTAATTGGTCCCAAAACACTGTACGAAACTCCAGAAGGCTGCTGACCAGTTTTTGCTGCTAGTTTCCGGTTTACTGCAACAGAGAGCGAGAAAGGGGCATGGCAAAGTATTTTCAACATATGTGTGCATGACCACTCTCCCTATCATTGCACAAGCTTCAGGGAGTGTAGTCTTCGATCCTCATGCCACCAAGCACGCATCTCGATGCATGATGGCCGAGGAGTCGGATTGCACGACTCGATGTAAAATGAATGCACATATAAACACAACAAGACCTAAACTCCATCACGGGTAATCCGGAGTGTCGGCGACCGAGGATCGAGGCATGTTTCGACACTTGTAGTACGAAACGTCCCTTGTTTCTCGTGTTTGGACTAAACCCTATTCCAAACACAATGCAATATATATGGCATACACAATACGACTAGCATGCAACCTTAAACGCAATGCAACGTAATCATGCTAGCATGCAAGGGATGATATGCAAATATGAAACTAGCATACACAATGCAATGAACTAAGAATGGCATACTCAATGCGCATGAACTTTATGGCATACGCAATGCATATACGAAGATGGATATCCACGAAGATATGAACAAGGCATACACAATGCGACGATCAAGCACGCGACAACATAGATATGGCATACATAATGCAAGATGGACTTAAACTAAAATGAATGGGCCTCAGCGACACTCAAATCACTGGCCATACATGATGAAAATGAAGCAACAACACACATACAAACATGCACAAATGCATGGAACCAAACCTAAGGCACAAAGTACAACTCCACCAAAGCATGGTAAGCATGAAATATGGCATACAATCACATATTTTCCAGCTTTGAAATGACATGCAAGATAGTCCCAAATCATGCAAACACCTCACACAATGCATGCTAGATGGCCCAAATACCGAAAGTAGTGAAGTGGATTACACTATAGGCATGCAAAGCAATACTCAAATGGCTAAACCAACCCCAAATAGTCCCTGTGTAGGCCAAAATAGTAGCAAATATGGACTAAAATGATGGCTCGCAAAGCATGGAAATGAAGCTCATGCAATGGTCCAAAAATGAGGTATTCATGCACAACTCTCAAACACATTTAAAGAGTGGAAAACATGGGAATATGGCATACATATAAGCTCTAAAATATGATTCACAAGGATGCCAAAACATGGAAACACCTCAAAATACGCATGCAATAGGCTTCAAAACTCAAAGCTAGGCAAGGGTATTGAACTACAACCATGTATAGCAAACATCATTCGACCATGAAGCCCAAAAACAGAGCTAAGGAAGTCCAAAACATGCACAAAATCAGTTTAAGGCATGGCCAAAAAGTGCTAGAATCAAAGGCCAAAATAGCATGCAATGTAAGCTAGTAAAAAGGATTTGCACTACAAGCATGTGAGGCAATCAAGAGGCCACTAAACCAGAAAAAGTCAGAGGTATGACATGCCAAATAAAGCCCCAAAATCCACTGAAACGTGGTTAATGCATGCAAGAATGAGATGCTCCTTTGATATGCTATGAAGAGGGTTATTCTACACATACAAGATGGACATCCAATATGGCAGAACAAGCTCTGGATAGAGCCCATGTAGGTCCTAAAACTCATCAAAAATGGCCTGAAACATGGCTTGGAAGCATTCAAATAAGGGCTCCTTTGTAAGGCCAAAAATGCTAGAAAACAAAACAAGGAGAGTGAGGGTCAACCCTCTCTGATTTTGGGGATCAAAATAGCATGGTAGCCACTGAAAATCTGCTGGATTTCAATGGCTAAAAGGCCAAACAAAGGCCAACACAAATGCTCTAAGGCATGGCTCAAAACAAGGTAAAATGAAGCATGCAAGGGGATAGATGACCCCCAACGGAAAAATGATCTGAGACAAACATGTTAAGGGCCTCAAAATAAGACTTTTATTAGTTTACACCAAAGCTCAAATATGCATGCAAATAAGGCTAAGAGATGGATCAAGATAAAGCTTAAAAGAGGGAAAAAGGAGTTACCCTTGTAGCTCTGCAAAACCAGCAACTTCTCCAGCCCAAAACCAACTCTTTGAGGCCTCTCAAGACACCCCTAGAACCTTAGAACAATGGTGGAGGTGTGTGGCTATGAGGTGAAGTGTAAAAGGGCAAGAGCCATACACTTTCTAAGCCTAAAATGTAGAGATATAGAGAGATATATTGTATGAGCCTTAGCTTAAAAGATTCAAACGGTCGGCAGCCTCCTAGGGTGGTCTCCACATGAAATGCAAGCAAGTGGCATGGTGGGAGACCAGTAATTGTGGCCAAAAAATGAGGGAGACCAGTTACTTGCCAAGAAAACCAGTCGGCAGGGAAAAAGTGGTCTCCAAGGAGAAAAGGTGGTCTCTCACCCTTGTATCACCTTCCAAACATGAAAATAGGGTCCATGCCAAAAATGAACCATGACAGATGTTTGGGGGCCAAAACGCGCAGCCGGGTGCCCGCCCCGAAAACTGACTGTTAAGCATTGAAAGTGGCGTGCGACCATGAAGGTGGTCTCCCGGGCCACAGTGTCCCTCTAGAGAGAGGAAACAAGGTGTGTGCCAAAAACCGAAGCAAACGAAGAAAGTTAAGCGGCCCCGAACCGAGGCGCACGACCGATTGCTCCGAAAATCGATAACTAGTCTCCAAACAGGAACAGTGGTCTGCGACCATGAAAAGTAGCCTACGGCCACTGAGAGATGGTCTATGAGACCTCTCCCTCCCTTCGGGAAGAGAAAACATAACCTGGTTCGCAAACCGAGGCAAAGCATAAAAGAGTCTTGAAGTCTGGAGGCAAGGCTCTCAACCGAGACTCCGTAACCTCAGAACGAGCACAACATGCACAATCACCCTGCGCTCAATCGATGACATCTGAGTCTTAAGGTCAGTCAAAAATGGGGTGTCTACAGTTGTCCTTCTTTGATAGAACTCGTAAGTCATAAGTGACGGGAGTGAATGTCAAAGCTCAGAGACGACCCATTTTAGGCAATGCCGAAGACTTAGACAAATAGGCGAGACAAACAAGAGATGGGCCCGCAGGCGTGCCCGCAGGCAGGGGCAAAATGCAAAATGACATGCACAAAGCCAAACGTAACTCATGATCATGCGAAGCAGCAAATTGTAATGAAGAAAATATTCACAATAAATGCAACAGTTTTCAGCAAGAATGCAGAGCAAAACTACATTTCATGCAGTAAAGATGTAAGGGAATTACAATTCTCGCTACGTCTTACATGGAGAAGATACAATACCTATCCGGTTTGTCTGGGCACACCAGCTCAAATGAGCCGTACATACAATATCATGCTTGCAAAAGAGAGAAACCTAACAGGCACAACATAGTTAGCAACATATGTTCAACGCTATATCGAATGCAGACAAACATGGTGCCGATGAAAAAGTACATCGCGATGCAAGAAGAAAAGTGCGCGACAATGCAAGTTAAGCATGGATGTATGACAAAGCCAGTGAAATGTGCACAACAATACTAGCGATGTCCATAACGATACAGGATAAGTGCAACTTCAACAGCAAATTTGAAACAAAACGCTGAGTAAAAAAGTGCAAGCTTTGAAAAGAGCATCTCAAATGCGACCTTCGATTTACCTCTTAGAGGGGGCGCAACGTACTCAAAAAGGATACACCTTGCTTTTGGCGAGTAACGACGAGCCATGCATCGAAGACTTGATTTGAAGTTCCCGTGGAGGCATTTCGCGTCGGAAAGTGCACTTTCCTCGTACTTTCTCGAGAGCCGGGGACCGCAATCACCACCAAAATTTGCAGGGAGAAAAAAGAGTCATTGGAGACCACCCAGGAGGGCCACCGACCACCTAGGGAGGCCATCGAACAGGTTTTGTGCAAGAGGGTGGTCGGCCTACCAGGAAAGGTGGTCGACCGACCACCTGTCCAAATTCGGGATAGTTTTGTCTTTTTACACTTGTTTCTTTAAATCCACATGTCCCAATCACTATTCCTCACACCCTCAAGGCTGAAATCAGTTCTCCTTCCTTCCTAGACCATTTTCTCTCTCAGATCTGCGCTTTATACGCGTTTTCCAACGCCCCACACAAAGTTGTTTCGCGAAATCTTTCAGTTTTCTTCACTTTGGACCGATTAAAATTTGATTTCAGAGCTCCTTCCTTCATTTTCACCACTTGAGGTAAGTTTGTCTTGACATTTGGTACATTTTCTCGTGAGTTGACTTTTGTTGGCCTTTTCCATTTCCCGAGAGTGGACTTTTGTTGACATTTTTCAATTTTGGCCCATTTTTGCTCCTTTTTGCAGATTTCTCCAAATGGCGGGTCATTTTCCTCATGGTGGAGGTCCTCCAGGTGCCGAGGGTGAGCCGGACATCATGTCCTTGCCCCCGAGAGTTCAACTGTTTTATCCCGAGAGGTATCATCCTCGGGAGCACGTCCTTCCTCAGGCCACTTTCTACCATTTCACTGACTTTGATGACCGAGCGCCTGCGGATCGGTTGCTGTGGGAGCCAGAGACTCATCTCTCTCATCAGGCACGAGAGGTACGTACTTCACTTTTACATTCTCGGAACTGTATTCTGCATTTCATGCACATTTCATACTTTCGCTATGTATGCTTATCCGCTCGTTCTGAACACATTTGCACACCATATTTCTGCTTATTTTAGCACATACCTCACAGCACAAAATTCTGTTGAGTGGGCACACAGCTTGTTCTGAACACTTAGTCTATAACATAGTATTCTGTTTGCATTTTGAACACATAACTCAATCACTCGAATTTCTAAACACGCAGCTCATACTTTTTATCGTGAACACGCAACCCATAGTTTTTGAAAGTTGAACACGCAGCCCAAACTCCTGATAGTGAACACACAACCCACTTTTTTGAAAGCTGAACACGCAGCCCAAACTCTTGAGGTGAACACACAGCCCACAGTTTTCGTTTTGCTGAACACGCGGCTCAGTGTTTTCAACTTTTGGACACGTAGCTCAAATTCTTCAAATTTCTGAGCACGCAGCTCAGTCTCTTCAACTTTTCAACACGCAGCTCAAATTTTTCAAATTTCTGAACACGCAGCTCAGTCTCTTCAACTTTTGAACACGCAGCTCAAACTTTTCAAATTTCTGAACACGCAGCTCAGTCTTTTCAACTTTTGAACACGCAGCCTAAAATTTTCAAATTTCTGAGCACGCAACTTAGCCTTTTCAACTTTGGAACACGCAGCCCAAAATTTTCAAATTTCTGAACACGCAGCTCAAAAATTTTCAAGTTTCTGAACACGCAGCTCAGTCTTTTCAACTTTTGAACCCGCAACCCAAATTGTCAAATTTCTAAACACGGAGCTCAGTCTTTTCACGTAGCTCGTGAATTTTTATTTGCGAACACACAACTCATTTACTTCATTTGCACGCAGCTCAATGCATTTCACTTTGAACTCACAGCTCACACATTTCAATTCTGAACACGCGGCCCATACATTTTCATTTGCACACAGCTTATACATTTCATTATGAAACTGAATACATCTGTTCATTTTGAATACAGGTACCCTCTTGTTCTACGTGAGGTTATGGCTCAATTATTGCTAGGGAGTAGTATGCAGAGCTCCAGCGATCGTTCGTCACATGGTGGACGGGGCAGGATTTGGGCCCTTCTGCGCAGGGCTATCTCGCTATCCTACGAGCAGGACCTTGATGGGGGCACTCGTGGAGAGATGGTGGGACACCACCAACTCTTTCTACTTCTTAGCTACCGGGGATATGACGATGACCCCGTTCGACTTTGCGATGCTGACTGGCCTTGATGTGGCCGGCCGACCAGTCCCATACGACGAGGATATGGGTGAGTGGGAGACTGCCTAGATCTATATGTTGGGAGCTCGCCCACCGATTGACCAATCTTCGGGCAGAGCCAGGTACACTTGGTTGCCCGTGCAGTATAGGGGGAGTATGTCCAAGACTCTTGAGGAGATCAAGCAGTATGCTCGAGGTTTTTTGATGTTCCTCCTTGGGACCACTTTGTTCTCTGACAGGGGGAACACAGTTGGACTATATCTGCTCAGTGCTTTGGTGGACCTATCACAAGTCAGCCAGTATGACTGGGGTGGCGCCGGCCTCGCTACCCTCTACTGCTATATGAGTGCGACCTCCCGCGGACGGGGGAACATAGTTGGCGGCTACTGGAGAGCCTGTGAGGTACCATCTGCCCTCTTGATTTACATTTCTGCTTTTCACTATCTGTACACTACACACGACACACTTTACATTCTGTATCCTACATTCTATACTCAGCACTCTGTATTTTCTGTATATTCTGTATTCTGATGGCCATTGCCCTGTTTTCCACAGTTATGGGTTTACGCGTACTTTCCGACGCTAGCCCTAGAGTTCAAGGTGGAGGTGCCTCTTATGATCCCTTATTCTCATGTATTTAAGGGTCGATGCCGGGCGAGGGCTCGAGAGACTCTGCCCTTCTTGCGACAGTTTTTTGACACGGTGCGGGCGACCGAGGTACTTCAGATCTTTCAGTTCTTCATATTTTCAGCTTTGATTCATCTCGCATATTTATGACATTTGATTGGCTCATGCACTTGTTATCCTCAAATCGCTTGGTGGCCCTGGGCACCCTTGGGAGGAGATATCCCTTTCCAGTTCCCGGGGGCATGGGCTTCTTCTTAGTATAGGACTTTGTTTGAGGGGCCAGTTGGCAGGGCCTGGTTTCTGGGAGATCGCTTCATGTGCCAGACGATGGGCGTCCCTAAGCAGAGTATCCCTTCAACACCTCCAGATGACATGCGGTCCACTAAGAGACTCACTCCCGAAGAGGTCGATGTCGCTACGTTGGGTACTGATGCAGCTCTGCACACGGAGGAGGGGGAGTATGCGACTTACCGCCATACGTACTTGATGCCCCCACTGATGGGTGTCCGTACTTCTACTAGAAGGGTTGCTGGTGCATCATCGTCAGCTCGAGCCCGGGCTACAAACGTTCCTTCGTCTAGCAGGGCCGGCACATCGAGGAGTGGGGCTAGACAGATTCCCCCGATTCCCCCGATTTATCAGCATGTCGGGTGGCCAGATCTTCCGACCGAGTTGACTGGATGGCAATATGGGTCATCTTACCCGATTCCAATAGAGCCTCCTATGCCTGATCACCGATATGCTAGTGATCTTGACTCACCACCGGTATGTTCCACTGCTTTTCATTTATCACTCAGATACTTAGGCATTCATTTATTCATTGATGACTTGAGCTTGTATCTGCAGCCCCCCAGGGAGTATTCTGATGATCTACTCGGATTGGTGGCCTCACTTGAGGGCATGGTCTTGTGGAGGGAGACACAGCTGTTCATCGCCAGTGTTACGGTATTTTTCAATTTTCTCGTATTTATCATTCTTCTGATGACATGCTGTATTTAACCATTTCACTGCATTGCTTGACTGTATGCGTAGAGCACATCTGACACACACCATATTCATACATTGTATCTGCATACACCCACTCTATGTAGCATTCTTGTCTCTGCATCGGATATACATGTTGGCTAATGTACTCAAATTGTCCTTTTCAGATGCCACCACTACAGGTCAGGCCATCCAGGCCTTCTTGAGGAGCTGGGAGAGGGGACTCGTTTCGCACACGAGGCAGGCGCAGAGCACCCGTCATAGATGACGAGGAGTCTGTGCATCCTCAGTCAGAGACGTCCGCAGACAGAGAGGAGGGCTCCGGCTCCAGTTCTGAGAGTAGAGGTGATGTCGGGGAGGATCCCGAGGATGACAGCTCCGATTCAGATGATGGTGCTGGTGGAGGTATTGCTGAGACTGCTCAGGCGAAGAGGATGAAGAGGGCCTCCCGATCTTGAGTCCGAGAGCACTGATGCAGATGTTCCTACTTTATTTGCATTTTTTACTAGTAGTTATAGCACATTGCACATTATTAGGCAATTTTATTTTCTGTAAAACTTGTACCCTTGTTGTAAAATGTTGTAACAAAGGAAGCATGATGGAATGAAACAGCTTTTTGAAAAAGTGTTGTAAAACTTGTACCCTTGTTGTAAAATGTTGTAACAAAGGAAGCATGATGGAATGAAACAACTTTTTGAAAAAGGGTTGTATTTTATGTTCTTAGCATCGCTTCGCATCATTTTGCACAAAAATGAGATTGAATGAAAATTGAACATCGAAAATTGCCAAGTCAGTTAGTGAACTGACGCAACAAACTAAACAACTTAACTTACTAAGAAACAACAAAACCTTAGCAAGTTTACAACTCGATAAGCAAATCCCGACAATGTCGATTAAACAAAGAGTAACAACTCGATATACAGAACTCAACGACTCGATAAACAAAACTTTAACAACTCAATAAGCAAAACCAAACAACAACTCAATAAACAAAGAACAATAACTCGATAAGCAAATGCATCTCGGACAATTGGAGTGACAGAATGTATCCGAAACAGAGGTAAACTCGGACCTTCAACACTCCCAACGCATGGAAAAGCTAGGATCTCTCTTCTAGAAACTAGGAACAGACCAAAGACCAAATTTTCTCCATGGCCGACCACCAGAAGGGGCTGGCCGACCAGCTATTTTCCTTGGAGACCAAAGGGGTGGTCGACCTACCAAAAAAAGTGGCCGGCCGACCACCTGGTTTGGCGACCACCAGATTTTTGACACGTGTCACCAAATAGTGCCTTATCCTCTATAAAAGTTCCAGCTTCGTGGTTCTTTCATTTCATCTCAGTTTTGCATCAAAATGGAGGCATTCCTCATCAAAAATCTCGCAGCTTGGATTGCTACTTTAGACGGCTCGGAAAAGTTGAACTTCCGGGGCTTCAGCTTGAATGCACTATTCACGTTGAGCCGCACTCTGCTGCATCTTCCCTTTGTCCATGCTGCGGCGAGGTTTTGGAATCCGATAACACATGTCTTTAGCTTCGGTGGGCAACAGATGTGTCCTACCTTTGAAGATTTCCAAGCTTTGATGGAGTCCGTGCGCAACAAGGAGATCTTGCCCCAACTCCGCTTTGGCCATGCTCAAGCCTTAGGACGAATGTGTGGGCTCACTATGCACGACGCTCGGTCTCTGATCTGCAATGGAGAATTGGACATCCTCAGCTTGATTCAACGTTTTTCTGATCCCGGTGACCACAGTGACCATCATTGGCAGGGCTTTCGGCGACATGCCATTTGCATGTGTATGCTTTCTTATTTCTTGCTTGCCTCAAGCTCCAAGAGGTCTAGTGTCCGGTTGATCGAGGTCCCCCAAGGCTTAAAAGAGGGCAAGAGCTGCATTGCCATGACATTGGCTGAGACATTAATGGGCTTGGATGCTTTCCATCGTCGAGAAACGGCCAGGTTTGTAGGGAGTCCGCTAGTAATGTAGGTAATGCTTCCACCCCTCCTCACATGTATTACTCACATCACTCGGCTCTCAGGCTCGGTTTTTCTCACAAAACCCTTTTCTCACTTTTCTCTCATCGTACATCTCTCTATTCTTTAATCTCTTATTTTTCATCCCTTCCCAGGTGTGGTTGATGGATAAGTTGCAGGTTGTGGACTCTTGCCCAGCATACTCAGCTCGCGGCTACTTCTTCCGACGTCGTCTAGTCAATGCCCTAGATGAGGGATGGTTCGATTGGATGTGCAATTTGTCCGCAGACCGCATTGCTTGGCGCTGCCCCTAGCTTAATCTATCGGCAATGGGTTACGGCATGTCTCGCCATCTTGTAATCCAGCTGATTGGCCTGACCCACTGTGTTTTCTATTTCCCATTTCGGTTCCAGCGTCAGTTCGGACATGATCAGATTTGCCCAGAGGAGGGGACAGAATACCTTGCTGCATTTCTGGTCCGAGGTGCTGAGTTGGCTCGGTATGCCACGGCATGGAGGACGAGAGAGCTTCTGCCCCCGCTCCCACTTTCAGTTGCACCCTCTCCGATGAGTGCATAGATTGGCTCAATGAAGAGGCATAGATCAGGCCCAGTTTGGCATCAGAGGCTTCGACCAGCTCAGGGAGGGGGCGCGGGAACACCTGACCTATTTATGCCCCGAATTTATTGCTTTATCAGTACTTTCAAGTTTTCTTTATGAATGTAATAAAAAGCAACTTCAATTTGTATTCAAGAGCGGAGAACTCTGTACTGAAATCAATGTAATTGAAGGTTGTGGGTACTGAAAATTTTCCGTTTGGTCCAAAAATGGTCTAAGTTGTAAAAAGATTAATTTGCACAAAATCAACTTTTATTAAAAAATTTCAAAACCATTTTCGATATGGATCACAACTGGACACGCCTGAAGTTTGTCACTGAGATGCATAACCCCGGATCTCAACAACTGGAAGGTTGCCCCTAGTTTGAATAGCACTGCACCGGAGATCACAACCGAGCGCTTGAATGCAGAATAGACAAAGACGACCAGACATGATCACATGGACACAGTTGATCGGGGAAAAGTTTGTGGCTGGACTTCAAGATGAAGTTGCCTACGTATCCCAAAGATGGGAATCAAGCCTTACGTAGTTCCGGCTTGGGTTTACTCGAGTATTTTCACTCTCCTTTTGCGCTCTAACTTTTACCAAGGCCGCCCTTTGCGGGTTTTCAACCTTGCGAGCTCAGGTTTTATATTTTCAAATTTTTCATGCTCTAACTTTTGCCTAGCCCGCCCTTTCGGGTTTTCGGCCTAGTGAACCACTCAGGGGTAATATTTCTTCAACTTGTCCATGTTGATCGGTTGTGAGAACTCTACGCCATCTAGGTCCATCAAAACGACAGCTCCACCCGACCAGATAGACTTGATGATGTAAGGACCAGTCCAATTAGGTCTGAACTTGCCCCTAGGGTCGTGGATGGGAGCTTGGTTGTCTTTGAGCACCAAATCTCCTTCTTTCAAATTCCTGGACTTAACTTTCTTGTTGAAAGCCCTGGCGATTCTCCGTTGATAACCCTGAACCTGGTATAGTGCTTTCATCCTTCTTTCATCAAAGAGCATGAGTTCTTTAAATCTGCTCTGCTGCCAATCTGCCTCGGCTATCCGACACTCGGCCAGTACTCGCAATGACGAAACCTCAATTTCGATAGGTAGAACAGCCTCCATCCCATAGACCAACGAATACGGAGTCACTCTAGTAGATGTTCTAATTGATGTCAGGTAGCCCCACAGAGCAAATGGCAGCTTATCTGGCCAGTCCCGGTAAGTTTCCACCATCTTCTGTAAAATGTGCTTGACATTCTTGTTGGCGGCCTCAACTGCTCCGTTGGTCTGCGACCGATATGTGGATGACTTATGAAAAGCCACGTTGTATTTCTCTAACAAGTCGATCCCTTCCTTCTTGAAGTGGGAACCATTATCTGAAACGATCTCGTTTGGGACCCCGTAACGACAGATGATGTTGTTTCTGATAAATTTGGCAACGTGGGGAGCTTTCAACACCGCATAAGATTGGGCCTCGACCCACTTCGTAAAATTGTCTATTGCAACCAGAATGAACTCATGCCCATTGGACCCCTTCAAACTGACAGCCCCGATTACATTAATTCCCCAAACTGAAAATGGCCATGGCGAAGTCATGTTGTACAGCTTGGACGGTGGGATGTTCATGCGGTTTGCTTGGATCTGACATTTATGGCATCGCCAAACAAAGCTAATACAACCCTCCTCCATGGTGGACCAGTAGTAACCTTGTCTGAGAATCTTCCGAGCTAGCATCATTCCGTTCATGTGTGCTCCGCACTCTCCCCCATGGGTGGCCTCCATCAGACGCTTCGATTCTTCAGCTTCCACACACAGCTTATGCATCCCGAGATGACCTCTTTTGTACAGTTTACCCCCACAGATGATGAACTGAGAAACCATTCTTCTGATTGCCCTTTTATCCTTGGCATTTGCCCTTGGTGGATAAGTCTCCTTCTCCAATAAGTTCTAGACATCGTAATACCAGGGGTTCTCATCTTGAACCTCTTCTATAGCAGCAATCAGTTCATAAGCTGGCATAAATTTCTGTTCGATGATGATTGGACGCATCCGGACTCCAAAAGGGATGTCTATCATGGATGATAGAGTTGCTAAAGAATCAGCGAACCTGTTATTCTCTCTTAAAAGATGAGCGAAATTCAGTTTCTCAAACTGAGGAATCAGCATGTCCAAGGTCTGGTGATAGATTTTCATCTTTTTCTCTTTGACTTTCCAATCTCCTTTAGCTTGAGATACAACAAGGTTCGAGTCCCCGATGACGTCCAACCGTTTTGCCCCTAGTTCTAGCACCGCTTCTAGTCCAGCAATGCATGCCTCGTACTTTGCTTCATTGTTCAATACTTTGAACCGGAGTTTGAATGCTAAAGGTATGCGGGAATTGTCAGGTGCTATCAACAACACCCCTATCCCATATCCATATTGGTTTGACGCTCCGTCAAAGTACATCATCCAAAATTCTTCTTCAACATGCAGAATGGCCTCGTCTGGGAATAGGTACTCGACTGTTTCATCCCCTTCAACTAGGTGATCGGCTAGGAACTCCGCTACTGCTCTCCCCTTTACTGACTTGCGCGTTACATACTTCAGATCAAATTCGAAAAGCAGAAGCAACCAACGAGCTAGCCTACTTGTAAGTGCCGATTTCTCGAAAAGGTATTTGATGGGATCTAATCTCAAAACCAACATTACAGAGTGAGCTAACAGGTAGTGCCGCAACTTCCTAGTAGCCCATACCAAGGCCAGACAAGCCTTTTCTAGTGGAGTGTAGCGGGTCTCGTAATCCAGCATCTTTTTGCTCAGGTAGCAGATAGCACTCTCTACTTTGTCCTAAGATTCCTGCGCAAGCATACAACCCATTGTAGTCTCAGTCACCGAAAGATACAAAATCAACGGTTTCCCCCGGCTCAGGTGGTGACAACACGGGCGGGTTCTGCAAGTATTGTTTGATCTGCTCAAAAGCTGCTTGGCATCGGCCGTCCCATCGAAACTTCGTTCCTTTCTTCAGGAGACCAAAAAGTGGTTCACAAGTCAAGGTTAATTTTGTGATAAACCGTCTTATGAATTGCACTTTACCAAGAAAGCCTCGCACCTCCTTTTCAGTCCTTGGTGGTGGCATTTCTAAGATGGACTTGATTTTGGAAAGGTCGACTTCGATACCTCTCTGTGTAATCAAGAATCCTAGCATTTTCCCTACTGTAACGCCAAACGTACACTTCTGAGGATTTAGCCACAACCGAAATTCTATGATCCTTTGGAAGAAATTTTGCAAGGCGGTGTAGTGGTCCTCTCTTTCCTTGGACTTGACAATCATGTCGTCCACATACACCTCAACCTCTTTGTGGATCATGTCATGCAATATCGTGGTCGCGGCCCGTTGATATATAGCTCCAGCGTTCTTCAACCCAAATGGCATCACCCTGTAACAATAAGTCCCCACGGGGTGGTGAAAGCAGTCTTCTCCCGGTCTTTGGGTGCCATCACTATCTAATTGTAGCCTGAGAATCCATCCATGAATGAGAGCAACGCATGCCCAGCAGTGAAGTCCACCAACTCGTCGATATGCGGTAAAGGAAAGTTGTCCTTCGGACTGGCTCTGCTCAAATCCCTGAAATCCACATATACTTGAACCCTGCCATCCTTCTTCGGCACCGGAACTATGTTGGCCAACCAAGTCGGATATTTGATACGAGTAGGAACCCTGCGTCAATTTTCTTGGTGACGTCTTTTTTGATCTTGAGAGCCCAGTCTGGGCGGATCCTTCGGAGTTTCTGCTTAACGGGTCAGGCCTCGGGGTCAAGAGGGATCCGGTGCTGTACAATCCCAGGATCGATTCCAGGCATGTCTTCGTAGAACCACGTGAAAACATCTTTGAAATCTTTTAATAAAGCGACTAAGCGCTCGCGCTCCTCCGAAGACAACGTGTACCCGATCTGGACCAGCCGCTGGTCCTTCTCAGTACCCACATTAACAACAGTGATTTCATCAACCAGGGGTTTAACAAATCTCTCTTGCTCTTGATCAATTAAATGTTGTAAAATCGGAGGAATTTCTTCCTCGTCATTTTCATCAAAATTTTGAAAGTCCTGATTCAAGCAATAAATTAAAGGCACAGAAAAATACTCAGAAGCCACAGCCATTTCATTCTCATTAAGTACCTCCAAATCGCCAGATTCCTCTGTTACAACAGACTCAAAAGAGAAAGAAAAAGATGACCTAGACAGGACTGTGGTATCCGGGTTGTCACCCCCAGGGATACCGAACTTAGACTCAGATGAGCTGGAACCTAATTCCGACTCTACAGACTCAGTGGAATCAGATTCCGACTCACTACCTGACCCGGTGCTACTTGATAAAAATCCCTCCTCGTACTGCCAGATGAGGGAGGGTGCGATGGATGCATCCAAAATGTTTGACGATAAGCCCGTAGCTGTTTCATTCCCGATCATGGACACCAAGGAGTTATCCCCCAAGCACTTCTGTACGATCGGAGGATCTGAAAGTAGACAAGCTAGCGCTACCCCCATTTCATTCTCGGTGTTCTCGGAACCCACTTCCTTACACTGCTCAAACTCATCTGATGGGTCTGTCTGCTCTTTGGCAACATCATCCCCGGATAATTGTAGGTCAAAGATGATCTCAAACCCCGGCAGGTGCCTCCTCTCAGCATTCAGCCATGGCTCTGGGAAACCACAAAATGGAAAGTCCTCCCCCTCCTGGACGAAGCGCCTGTTTAGGGTACCCTGGATGGGTCGGTGCATCAACTCAAAAGGCTTCCGCGCCTGCTTCGCTCTGGCTCTCCCAGCCATCTCCTTATCTTTCCTCACCCAATCCTCTTTGGTGGGCAGATAACCCAAGCCAAAGGTATGTAGGTTGTGCGGCACTTCGGCCAATGTTGCAATGCCCTTCCGGCCACTCTTTCCCAGTCCCATCAAAGGGATATGCTGAAGCTTGTTCATGAGATACACTGACTGCGCGCTGACATACACCCCCTCGTCAATAGCTAAGATGTTCTGAACGACCCGGGCCTTGGCCAGGGTAAATCCTGATAAAAAGACATCCTCCATGCCAGGCTCGATTTCCAAAACCGGTGTAGACACCTCTGGCGGCAGATGGATCGATGAATTCCGAAAAACTATAGCCACCCCCTTTGTGAAGCCCCCATTCTACGCTATTGGTTGCAGACAAGGGAGAGTCACTAATGAGTCTTATGGTCAATAGCCAAGTAAGATCCCAGATCGCCGGAGGAGTCAAAATAGCCTCCCTTCTAAGTCCAGCTTTCTTAGGCAGCGCACTACCCTTTTGACAGATCTTAAAAGGTATTGACACAAGGTCTCATAAGCAACGATAAGGTTCATACATATAAATATATAGAACATAATAGCCATGAATATCCTTTATTACAAAAGTTCATTCCATTACATTACATTCCGAAAAGAAAGTTTTAAACTTCAAATGAGTCTTACAAACTATCCAAAAGGAAACTTCTAATATTCTAGGATAGCCAAAAGTCTTCAAAGGTTTTAGGTTCGACGTCTCCAGCTATGAGTTCCTCTTCATTACCTGGCATGATACGCCGTGAGCTTTGAATGCCCAGTAAACACACACACACCTCACCCCTTTTTCCCGGTCCAATACACAATCACATTTATAGCACCAAGTAGTAAAGCATGATACTCCAATAAACAAATAAATACATTAAGAGTTGAGTCAGATGTTAGTAACTAGAAATCCCCCAAAGAGATTCCGTCCTCCCGACCACAAGAATCGGACACAGATTATTCGGTATGCCCCCTCTTTTGCTGCTTTGTTGCAGAACTAACCTCGGATGCCTACCAACGGTTATATACCGCGTAGCGCCAACCGCAGGGCCTCAAAAGAGACGGTAAAAATAGGGCCTTGCCCGAATCCCTCCTTACACCAAACCACCTAGGGTCCGAATACAACCGCTCCGTTCAAGGGTCCCGAAAACCACTTGCGCAAGTTTTAACCTCGAATAGGGAACGCATCCCAACAAATCATATATCACATTTTCTCATCTTTTCATTACTGAAGTGTTCGAAAACCCAATACCCACCCAATTAGGTTTCCCGTTGAATTAAGTGTTTTAAGTCAAGGTTAGTCCAACTAAACAATAAAATAAAATTCACGTAAGCATGCCTTCTCAAGAAGATAAATAACATAACATACCCATACAAAATTATGCCAAGATATGATAATAGGCCATTAAACATTTTCATGAATACAAGGGTATAAAACATCCAAACATAACAAATTTTCAGATTTAACATCACATGAAGGTTAATATGGAAGAACTACTTAGGTTCATCCACCAGACTCTATTTTCCTATGGTTCGTAGAGAATTTGATCTAGTTCCTAGAAAATTTTTCGGAAATGGGATTGCTTTTCCCGATTTTAAGTTATTTAGAAAATAGTCCAGCACTGTTCCAGAATCTGTCCAGAATCTGCCCAAATCTGTCGACTGTTACGAAAACTTGATTTTCTTGCAAACCACTCAATGTTTTTTGATGAAACCAATTTTAGTTGAAATATAAATCTTTAAGGAAGGTTTTGACATAAAATAGAGGTTCAGAATATTTTTGTACATGTTTCTGGAATTTTTGAAAGTTGACTGCAAAAACAGGTTTTAAGGTAGAATGCCCGAAACAAGAAAATTTATAAAAAGGGGGTTCCACCATGGGAAAGTTTTATCTCTTTTGTGAGGAGAATATGCTAACTATCACATGTTTAACTCAGAAAATTTGTTTGAAAGAGTGCCCTTGAAAAGTTGAGAGATTTGTACAAAGAGAAGATGGTTTATGCCAAAATGAGGAAAATACAAGAGAGATGGAAACAATACTCAAATCTTGGTATTTTTAACATAAGAACATGATAATAACAGATCTGAACATCACTTAAGAACATGCATTAGAAAAGAAAATGAAGAGAAGGTTGTGTTGGTGGCTTACCTTCCAAACTTTGCACAAGAAACTCTTTTCTTCTTCCCTCTCCTCCTCTAGACTTCTCTTCCTTGCTCTCCTCCTTCTCAAAATGTGTGTGTGAGTGAGTGTGTTGTGTGTATGTTTGCAAGCTAGGGAGGGTGTGGTATATATAGGCAAATTTGGGGTAAAAGGACATAAAAGCCCTTTAGTTGAAAATGGATGGGAAAGCTAAGATTTTGGTTGGTGTCAAATGGGATAGGAGTAACTAAGGTGCTAAATCATAGGTTTTGGCATCAATTAGTTGATCTTTAGTTGAAAGGTAACTAGTTTTGAGATTTGCAACCTAGGTCTAGGTCACTAGGTTTGGATTTCCTAGAATATCTTAATCATAGTCTTGGGGAAGTGTGATGGGTTGTTATTTCAATTAATTTTGGTCCTAGGCACATCCCTCAAGGTGTATATATACCTATATATATATTGCAAGATTGATGGTATACCAAGGTATAAGGTACAAGTACTAGTTTGGGGCAAATTTAGAATTTAAATAGAGAAGTGAGGGCTTGGAATTAAACTCATGTATTGGAACCTTACTTATGTAGAATTAAATTAAATTAGGTTAGGGAACCTAATCCGGCTAGTGTAATTCCTGTTCCGATAAAAATTAAAAATGCTATATGGCAAGATTCGAAATAATTTAAGAAACTAAGGGGCTTTAAGGAAATAATTCAAATATATTTTTCCGGGGCTTCACATTAAATGTAATGAAATGAGGAGGATTAGAACCTTAATGATGTATTTAATTATGATCTAGTTAGGTCTAAGACTAATGTAAATATCTTAGAAGTACACACAAAAATATAACAAATCTTTATAGGTATCAAAGTCATTATTGTTCCAAGATTTCAAGAGATTTTAAAGTACGATGATTATTATATAGGGGGGGTATGATGGCTAGCCATGTGATGGTGAATTGATGGACATGTTATATATATATATTTTTTGTACAAATCTTGGAAATTGTAAAATATATTATTAAAAAAGATTTTTGGGTAAAAGTGTATATATATAAATTTATAATAGTACTTGTTTGGGGTCAATTTGTGATTTAATAAAAATGTGCGGGCTTGGGTTCAATTAAAGTATCTATTTCAAGTGTAAAATAATTCAGTTTGTTTTATCTTACTTTGAATTTAAAGGTAAATAACCGAACGATGACAGTAAAAATTGAAAGTTAAGGTTTAGAGCTATTAATCTAAAATTTGAGAGTTAAGTAGTTAATATTAGAGTGTTAGAAGTGATTTCTAAGCTTCCAAGATCGATTAGGGTTTGTATGGATTCGCCCGTGATGCGTTTTCAGTCCAAGGGCTTAATTTGCGATTAATCGACGAACTAAGAGCTTTATTATAATAATTCAAAATTTAGGGACCTAATAAGGTTTACAAAAAAAGTCAGGGGCCTCACACCCTTCCCGTGGGGGTATTTCAACATCTGGTGTAGGGTGGAAGAGACTGCCTTCATCTGGTGCAGCCACGGCCGCCCCAGGAGTAGATTGAAGGTTACGGGAACGTCCAAGACATGAAAGTCAATCTCGTATTGTCCTGGACCAACCTGGGTTTGAATTTTCACTGTCCCCATCACCTCTCTGCTTGTGTTATCATATGCCCTTATCACCTGGGCTATCGGCGCAATGTCCGCGGGCTTCAACCCGATTGCATATGCTGTCCTTGCCGGGCACACGTTGATGGTGGATCCAGTGTTGACAAGAACCACCGGTATCCATTTGCTTCTACATTCCACAGAGATGTAGAGTGGTTTGTTATGATTTGCGACCTCAGGTAGTAGTTCCTTGTCGAAAAAGGTCAACATCGGGGAACCCCCTCCTGGAAAGACTAGTCCTACCAGCTGCTCAGGCGTGGTGTCTATTGAAAGTTTGGCTTTGTCCATGGCCAATAGGACAACCTACCTATGCACACGTGAAGCCATAAGCAGTCCCAAGATGGAGATGTCTGCTAGTATCTTTTTCAGTTGTTTCAACACGGCCTCCTCTTCGAGTAGCTTGTCTTTCTGCTTTTCCGCCTCCTTGTCCTTTCCGGATGCCTCTGGCTGATCTAGGTGTGAGGGCTTGAAATACCGCCCACTCCTAGTCATATGGTCAACTTCGCCAATATACCAGGTATCGTCCGGTTGGTTGCTCTCCCAATCCTCATCTGTGTGGGCAAGACATAGATCATCGTCCTCCCACCACATTCCGTCGGCAGTCGACAGACACCTGTCTGGCTCCGTTGTAACTATCCATATACTCGCCATACTTTCTGTCTAGGTGCTCTCAGCACCCTCTATCTTTGTGCACATAGTAGGTTCAGTCCCCACAAGGGCCTTGGCTTTTCTGGCTCTCTCAGAGTCTTCGATTCCTTCTTGTTCCAACCGCGTCAGTACAGTTTGTTGTTTAACCCCCCCTATATTCAAAATGTTCAAATCCTGAGCGAAATTCTTGGCACCGGTGCTCTCCGGCGATGTATTCTGATCCCCAGCCCTTCCGGTCACTGATGATGTCCCTCCTTCCATAATATTTGGATGATCGTCAAGCCATCCTGTGACCTCTACTGACTCCTCAAAATCGAACCAGTTGATTGTCATGTCCCCCGGATCTTGTTCATTAAAAATTTGAAGGTCGGCAATGTCCCCTTCCAGAACTGCTAAGTCATCTATCCTCTGATCAAGTCCATCCCCCCGAAGTACACAAATTTCTGCCCCCACCGGCAATTCCACATTTGGCCTAATCTGACTTGCTGACGCAATGTAGCCACTCGGATCGTACACCCCTTAAGCAGAGCTCCCCAATTCTTCAGTCCCTGAATCCACTGTACCACTTTCCTCCGAAATCATCCCTATCCTGTCTTCGACAGCCACCACCATTGGTTCAGGTTGGGTTCGGGAGATGTCCAACATGCACAAGTCAGTGCTGTCAGGAATGAACACCTCCGGCTTGGGTAGGTGGGACGGGGTGATACATGTGGTGGGGTCGTATGACATAACCCCAGTTTGGATTGAGTTGATGCATTTAGGAGATGGAGTTTGGTTATGTGGTGGGAGAGGGTTGGTTGTGAAATTGAGTTTCTATGGAGGCACAATCACCCTATTATCAACAAGATCTTGAATCTCGTGACGCAATCTAAAGCAATGGTCGGTGTCGTGACCATGTTGTTGGTGAAAGGCGCAACATTTAGTAGGGTTGTGAGAGGGAGGAAGTGGATTTGGCAATGGCTGCAGCTCCAGAGGTTTCAAGTGCCCTTTCTTAATTAAAACCCCTAGAGCCTTAGACAGGGGCATATATAGTGGGGTAAAGGTTCTTTGGCCTCTGGGGGCATATTTGGTCATTTGCGAGTTACTACCGAACGCACCGGTGAATGGTGTAGCTGAAAGGGCTCTTGGAGGGATGGTGGTGACCATGCTCACGTTTGTAGCTCTGGCAGTTGCAGCATTGTTTGTGCATGTATTGGTGTTGCGGTTGAAGGATCTCCTGGGTTGCTCTCTGTCTTGGTCAATCAGACCCTGTTTTATAGCATCCTCAATTTGCATAAGCTTGGGCTGCAGATTGCGCACAATCATCCGAATCTGATCTTTGTCAGTGGGCCTAGTGGTCATCATTAAGGCCTTGGCCCTCCACCGGTTTCGAAGTCAGAAAAACTCTCCTTAGGCTCCTGCGTAGTCGTCTCAAGATCACGGGTTGTGATCTCGATCTGTGTATTATAGGAGTACTGAGCGACAAAAGCCTCGGCCATCTTATCCCAATTCCTCTTAACATCATCTTCCTGTTTTGCATACCAGATGGCCGCCACACCCGGCAGAGTTCTGCCAAATAAGAAATCTTTTGTAGTCTGGGGAGGCCCATCAACCTTAATATGTCTAAAAACAACCGTAGATGCACCATAGGATCGCCGAACCCGTCAAAGCAGTCAATGTGTGGCATCTTAAATCTGTTCGGTAGCGTCACGGCTACGTCAGTATACCCATCCTCGATGTCCGGGATGGACTTCACACCTTGAGATTTCTTGAACAGCTTTTCAAGCTTGCTCACTTTTAAAGCCATGGGGTCCACCTCGAACTCAAAGGGGGAATCCGGTAGGTTAATAGGCGTGGGTGCCTTAGATAGTTGAGGTAGGATTGGGGGCGGAGGTGGCCCCATTGGGATATCTGTATCCTCCTGGACATTCTGGACATTCACCGTCTCCCTGAGTATTGGAACTCTTGGTGGGGGATGAACTTGGTATGAAGCTGATGCTCCGACTTGCTGCTGTAGCCGGGTAATTAGCTCTACCTGTTGGGCCATGACAACGGCCTGCTGTTTGGCAAATTCTGCTTGATGAGCAGCATCCTCCTGCATGGTTCTCATGCTCTCCTGGAGCTAGCGCATCATTTCTTCCATTGCTGCCATACTGCCCTGATCTATCTAAACTACCGGTATGTCTATCTCTGAAGTAGCCTCGGAAATCCAAACCTGACTGTTCAAAGACCACTGATCTAGCATTCTCGATACTGATACGCTGCGTCTTCTCGACCTCTGCCTGGCAACCGGGGGTAAGGAATAGAACACTGGTTGTCCGTCTACCAGATCCTCAGATCGATGGAGTCGACGACCTCTAGTCCAGAGTGCTTGGGGAATATCTGCTTGGTCGGAAGCAATTGTGCTAAACTACCCTAGCAAAAAGATAAATAAAGCATAATAAAGAAATAAACAACCAGAAACGGATAGCATAACGGCTTAAATAAACATAACACACAGTCGGCATGACAATACACAGTTGGCACGTGTAAGCTGAATATACTGTTCTCAAATACTGGTCATTGTTTCCCAAATCACTGCCCCAATTCTGAATCTGATACCCGCGGATATACTGATTCTCAAAACACTAGTGCCCTCAGGCCTGATGCCCAAACTTGCAAACTGATACATGCATTCCTGTAGAGACACACTCTAAAAGCACATAGCAAACAAGCGAGAGCCAAAACACCCATATGTTGGGGTAGGGTTTCCCTGTCCAATTTTGTCAGGAGCTAGGGTTTCACTACACACACAGCGGTTCCAAACAACCTATAATCAGGTAAGCAACCTGTCCTAGTTTGGAATGGTCACTACGGATTCCGAATATGCACTAGGTCAAATGGTCAAAAAGGGTGCCTCGGTAAAAACTAGGGTTTGTGTTCCCATCGTGGCAGAGCCCGTAACCGGTCAGTCTTATGGCACGCTTCTCAAAGCGAGCCTCTGGCAAACAGTTCAGGAATAGCAGACAGCAAACACGATGTCCTAGGCGCACCAATGCAAATGCAATGCAAAGAAATACATAAGTAATCAAAACAAGATATCATGAGTTCGAGTCATGTTCTCTAACTCCCTAGCAGAGTCGCCAGAAACTGTAGACGTCCCAAACGTCCCGGGGGAGAATCCCCGTTTTGTTCATCTTGGGCTTACTACAGTAGCGGATTCAATGTCACGGTTCTAAATCAAGTCTCGCAAAGTGCAATACTAGACCGATAAATCACCAAAGAGTCCAAATCCGGCAAATCATTTTGAAAAACTGATTTTTTAGAAAGAAGTGCCAAACATGGACTGCTTTGCTAGATACAGAGTCGCCACCTAAATATTTTATTTTGGGGGAATTTAGGAAACCCTAACTCATGCCTAAGGCCACGTGTCCGTCATTACCAAAGTTGCATCGGCTCGGGAACTTGGGTACGATTGGGGAAGGTCATGCAATGAGCACCCCCGCTCGCCCGATCAAAGATCGGCCACTACTAAACATGATATCTTGTTTTTGAAAACATATGTGTTCTTATTCCGGTTATTAGCCTAGCATTTACTACATGATGCACACAGCATACAAGTATAGACTAGATCGCCTAAATTGGAACAAAACATCTCATGTTTGTTTTTGAAAGTGGTTTGCTACTCGCAAGTAGGCTAAAATGCGGATTTTTCCACCCTCGGGTGGGCTTAAGAAAACATGGCGTTTTGCCACTCTCAAGTTGGCTTAAAACTCGCAATCAATGAATTGTTCCGATTCAAGTAATCCAACCTTCACCCATAGGAATTTAGATAGTTATATCACATAAGCAAATAGCCTCATGGCAAGCATGCTATCATGGCAACACTCACACGCATGCAAGATGCTAAAGCATAAACACTTACCGAGTACTCCGAACCAAAACAGAAACCAATTAGTAATCAATGCATGATCCTTGTTCATTTGATGATGGCTAATGCAACATAGGCAAATATGCAACTAAGATAGGCTTGGCTATCCTAAAATGGCATGTGAAATGCTACAGCTGATACACGTATTCAACTTGGAATTAAAATACAATGCAGTTAGTATGATGTGCCAAGCCCGGTGCATGCAAGACAGATGAATGAATGCAAACATACGAGCATAAGTATGCTAATTTAAACATGTCCTAAACTAACCATCATAAACTGGTAAATAAAAGGGAGAAAGACGTGGGGTTGGAAGACATACATCACACACACACGTACACTTATTACAACATTGCCCTCCTTGGAGGGTCCGAATGAATAGTACAGAATAAACTAGCTAATCTAAGCTATTTAAACTAATTATTACACAACATTAATTAATTAACGAATTAACTAAGTAAGTAAGGAAACTAGCATGCAAATTAAACAAAATGGACTGCCTCAGCTCTGTTCTGAATGATAGGGATGCATGCATGCTCAAGTCGCCTAGTCAGGAAATCCATCGCAATGCCCTGATTTGCCTCGGTTTGCAACTGGTCCCAGAACACTGTACGAAACTCCAAAAGGCTGTTGACCAGTTTTTGCTGCTGGTTTCTGGTTTGTTGCAACAGAGAGCGGGAAAGGGGCATGGCAAAGTATTTTCAACATATGTGTGCATGACCACTCTCCCCATCATTGCACAAGCTTTAGGGAGTGTAGTCCTCGATCCTCATGCCACCAATCACGCATCTCGATGCATGATGGCCGAGGAGTCGGATTGCACGACTCGATGTAAAATGAATGCACATATAAACACAACAAGGCCTAAACTCCATCATGGGTAATCCGGAGTGTCGGCGACCGAGAATCGCGGCACGTTTCGTCACTTGGAGTACAAAACGTCCCTCGTTTCCCGTGTTTGGACTAAACCCTATTCCAAACACAATGCAATATACATGGCATACACAATACGACTAGCATGCAACCTTAAACGCAATGCAACCTAATCATGCTAGCATGCGACTGATGATATGCAAACATGCAACTAACATACATAATGCTATGAACTCAGAATGGCATACTCAATGCACATGAACTATATGGCATACGCAATGCACATACGAAGATGGACATGCAAGAAGATATGAACAAGGCATACACAATGCAACGATCAAGCATGCGACAACATAGATATGGCATACATAATGCAAGATTGACTTAAACTAAAATGAATGGGCCTCAACCACACTCAAATCAGTGGCCATACATGATGAAAATGAAACAACAATGCACATGCAAACATACACAAATGCAGGGGACCAAACCTAAGGCACAAAGTGCAACTCCACCAAAGCATGGTAAGCATGAAATATGGCATACAATCACATATTTTTCAGCTTTGAAATGACATGCAAGATGGTCCTGAATCACGCAAACACCTCACACAATGTATGCTAGATGGCCGAAATATCGAAAGTAGTGAAGTGGATTACACTATTGGCATGCAAAGCAATACTCAAATGGCTAAACCAGCCCTAAACAGTCCCTATGCAGGCCAAAACAATAGCAAAATATGGACTAAAATGATGGCTCGCAAAGCATGGAAATGAAGCTCATGTAACGGTCCAAAAATGAGGTATTCATGCACAACTATCAAACACATTTAAAGAGTGAAAAACATGGGCATGTGGCATGCATATAAGCTCTAAAATATAGTTCACAATGATGCCAAAACATGGAAATACCTCAAAATACGCATGCAATAGGCTTCAAAACTCAAAGCTAGGCAAGGGTATTAAACTACAACCATGTATAGAAAACATCATTCGACCATGAGGCCCAAAAACAGAGCTAAGGCAGTTCAAAACATGCACAAAATCAATTTAAGGAATGGCCAAAAAGTGCTAGAATCAAAGGCCAAAATAGCATGCAATGCAAGCTAGTATAGAGGGTTTGCACTACAAGCATGTGAGGCAATCAAGAGGCATGCAAGGGGATAGATGACCCCCAACGGAAAAATGATCTTAAAAAAAACATGTTAAGGGCCTCAAAATAAGACTTTTTTCAGTTTATACCAAAGCTCATATATGCATGGAAATAAGGCTAAGAGATGGATCAAGATAAAGCTTAAAAGAGGGAAAAAGGAGTTACCCTTGTAGCTCTGCAAAACCAGCAACTTCTCCAGCCCAAAACCAACTCTTTGAGACCTCTCAAGACCCCCCAAGAACCTTAGAACAATGGTGGAGGTGTGTGGCTATGAGGTGAAGTGTAAAAGGGCAAGAGCCATACACTTTCTAAGCCTAAAATATAGAGATATAGAGAGATATATTGTATGAGCCTTAGCAAATTTTCTGAACCCTCTACAAGGAAGGGGAGCCCTTCCTTTATAGACAAGAGGGACTAAAGGTTCTCCTAGAAGCTTCAAACCAAGGGCAAAGTTGGAACAGTTGGCACAGTTGGAGTCAACTCACTGAGATAGAACTGATGGGAGCTGGCTGACCAGTTCAAGTGGTCGGCTGACCACTTGCCCTGGTCGGCCGACCAGGGTCAAAAGGTTCAAGCGGTCGGCAGCCTCCCAGGGGGGTCTCCACATAAAATGCAAGCAAATGGTATGGTGGGAGACCAGTGATTGTGGCCAAAAAATGAGGGAGACCAGTTACCTGACAAGAAAATCGGCCGACGGGGGAAAAGTGGTCTCCAAGGAGAAAAGGTGGTCTCCCACCCTTGTACCACCTTCCAAACAATGAAAATAGGGTCCATGCCAAAATTGAACCAAGATGGATGCAAAATGAGGGTTTGGGGGCCAAAACGCGTAGCCGAAAACTGACTGTTAAGCATCGAAAGTGGCATACGACCACGAAGGTGGTCTCCCAGGCCACAGTGTCCCTCTAGAGAGAGGAAACAAGGTGTGTGCCAAAAACCGGAGCAAACGGAGAAAGTTAAGCAGTCCCGAACCGAGACGCACGACCGACGGCTCCGAAAACCAAAAACTGGTCTCCAAACGGGAACAGTGGTCTATGACCACGAAAAGTAGCCTACAGCCACTGAGAGATGGTCTACGAGACCTCTCCCTACCTTCGGGAAGAGAAAAAAGAACCTGGTTCACAAATCGAGGCAAAACACAAAAGAGTCCTGAAGTCCGGAGGCAAGGCTCTCAGCCGAGACTCCGTAACCTCAGAACGAGCACACCATGCGCAATCACCGAGCGCTCAATCGATGACGTCTGAGTCTTAAGGTCGGTCAAAAATGGTGTGTCTACAATAAGTCTCAGCAAAATAACCACAAATACATGCTAAGACACAAGCTAACACAAGCTTAACAAATATGTTCACTCATGAGGCATATAAATCAAGTATTGAGGACACAAGGAGAGGGGATGTCCCTCTCCTTTTTGGGACCTTAAAACACCATCCCCACCACTAAAATCCCTCCGGATTTCAGTGGTGGGAAGGCCTAAACAAGGTGATCCCAAAGCTTAAAAAAAAAGCACAAGAACAAGGCCTAAGAGGAGGTAAACAACCCCAAACCAAAAAATGACCTCAAACAAAGGTCTCAAGCACACAAAAACAGAACTTTTTACTGTTTAGAGTTAAGCTTAAAACAATAAGCAAGAAGGTCTAAAAGCTTAAGCAAGAATGAGGTATCTAAATGTTAGTTGCTCACCCTTGTAGAACCTCTTCAAGAACAAAGCTCCAGCAACTTTTTCTGACTAAAACCATCTCAAGAACTCTGAAATCAACCGCAAGGGACCTCAGCTTGAAGAGGATGGTGTTCTAGTGTGTGTTTGTGTACAATAGTAAGACAAAACAACACTTTAGAGCACAAAACAAGGTCAAACAAAGGAATATAGATACAAAAGTATATCTATCTCTCAAGACTAAATTTTCTGAACCTTTGAGAAGGGAGGGGCTCCCTTCTTATAGAATTCAATTCCAAAGCTTCTTGGAGAAGCTAAGCCAAGGGGCTCCCTCCATGCTAGCTGTGACAGCTGGCATAAAATATCTACAAAACACAGATGAACAGGGTTCGGCCAGAAAATATGGCCGATCGACCAACATAATGGCCGACCGACCAAAAAAAGTGCCGATTGGCCAACACTTTTGGCCGATGGCAAGAAAACCAGGCCGATGGCATCATGCCTTATCCGATGGGTTGAGGGGATGGCCAACAAGCCATCCTCTTCCCTCAAAAGCAAAAACACAAGTGCTTGGTCCACAACCAAGCACAAAACAGTCAAGTTGAGAGATCGTGAGGTAAGGTGCACGGCCAAGACCTCCGGAAACTCAAAACGAACACGAGCATGGATGATCACCGATTGTTCAAACGATGACGTCTAAGTCTTGAGGATGGTCAAAATTGGGGTGTCTACAGTTGCCCCTCTTTGACAGAACTCGAAAGTCATATGATGACGGAAGTGAATGTCAAAGCCAAGAGACGACCCATTTTTGATAAGGCCGAAGACTTGCACAAACAAGAAAAATACAGATAAATAAATGGTAGCGCCCTCAGGCCGCCTACGTATCCCTTTGCAAGGAATCAAACTAGCGTAGTTCAGGGGTCGGATGCAAATGATATGCAACAAAACAATATAATGATATACAATGCAATGCAATAATATGATCAAACCCCGATCAGTGCAAAATCGCACAAATATCATAAAGAGATGGAGATGTAAAATCAAACTACGTTTAACATAGAAAAGGTGCTGGAGCGCTCTAACCACAGTTCTCTTAGTGGAACAGGTGCATGCACAGACAGAACTATGTGTTTCGCAGAAAGAATACTAGTAATTGGGTGGCAGGATATAAGTGAGAAATGATCTGCTGAGGAAAGATCGTGATCCTACATGCTGAATGCACCAAACTACAATATAATGGATGCAATGGATAAGGAGCGCGACCAAACCATATTTTTCCTAGAAAAGGCATAGACCCAAAACAGACCACGTCTAACACAGAAAAGGTGCTGACACTCTTAGACCACAATTCTCTTAGTGGAATAGGCGCGTAAACATAATCACAGAACTATGCTTTAACGCGAAAAGTATGGGCACATGCCAGACTAAGCTTAACATAGAAAGGATGCATGATGCAATGGACAATCCAGTAAATGCATGCGATAGATTCTATATGCAATGCAATAGACATACTAGATGATGTAATAGATAATAGATGCGATGTAACAGATGATTGTAGACACCCCATTTTTGACCGACCTTAAGACTCAGACATCACCGATTGAGCGCTTGGTGATGTTGCATAATGTGCTCGTTCAGAAGTTTCAGAGTCGCGGCCGTGAGCCCTGCCTCCGGATTTCTGAACCCTCTTCTGTGCCTTGTCTCGGTTTGCGAACTAGACTCAGTTTTCTCTGTTTCTTTTCCTGAGGGGAAGGAAAGGTCCCGTAGACCATCTCTCAGTGGCCGTGGGCTACATTTTGTGGCCGCAGGCCATTTTGCCCATTTCAGAGTCTGGTTTCCGGTTTTTCGGGACCGTTGGCCGTGTGCCTCGGTTCGGGACCACCTGACCATCTCCGTTTGTTCTGATTTCTGGCATACTTTCTTTTTACTCCCTTTTGAGGGACACTGGGGTCTGAGAAACCCACTTCGTGGCCGAACGCCACTTTTGGTGCTTAACAGCTCATTTTCGGGGCCCCGAACTGCGTGTTTTGGCCCCCGAGCATTCGTTTTGCATCGGTTTTCGTTCATTTTTGGCAGGTACCTATGTTTTATCCCCAAGAAGGTCACTGGAGGGTGGGAGGCCAGCAATTATCTTGGCAACCAGTTATGTTCCATTTTCGCCCTCCGGCGCCCGTTTTTCGCACTTCCGGGCTAATGTTGAACACCTTGGGGCCACTTTCTTGAACTTTGAACCACATATTTGTGTTGTACACACATGGGAGCACCTTAAAAGTTTATGGCCGGCCATTAATTCCATTTGAACCTTTTGAACCCCTCCTCAAAATGGCTTGTTCTCTCTCCTGTTTTAGAGTTTCCAAATTCGAACCACAGGGTTGTGAAAAGGAGACCTGGGAAGCCACCTTTTTGTGGTGGCCGGCCACTAATTGAAGTTGACCTTTTTGACCCCTATCCGGCCGGCTAGAGGTGGTGGCCGGCCGGCCACCTGCAACAAAAATACCTGGCCGGCCTACTTCCTCACTGTGTGTACTTTACAGCTGTACAGCTGTTTCCCCCAGAAAATATCTATATCCGGGAGATATTTTGTGGGGGAACAAGAGCCTCAATTCCCTCCACTTTGGCCTAGACTCTTCTCTCTCTCTCTCTTGGATATTCCTGGCCTCCCAACTCAAGAAAAGGGGTTACAAGAGTTGCTTGGAGGAGATACATGCATAGCACCCCATTTCCTTCAAGTTTTGGGCTCCATTTCTTCATCATCTTCAAGCTCTACCATCACCCCTCCATTCCAGCAGAAAGGGGAAGAATTCCAGAAGCTTAGAGTCACCAAATCTGGTCCAAGAAGCAACAAAAGTGTTGGTCTTCAAAGGTAAGTCCAATTGCCCTCCTTTCTAGCTCATTTTTGCACCATCTCTAAGCCATATATGCTTGCTGATTTGAGCTCCGACCAAAACTGAAAGTGGTCTTCTTTTAAGCTCATTTTCTTGTTTCATTAAGGGCTCAACCCTGTTTGAGGCCCCCATATTGCACTTGCTTCAAAATCCCTCTTTTGATCCCCATTCTTGCATGCTTTGGCAGCCCACTATGCTTCCATTTTTGGACACTTTACAGGCCTAGAGATGGCCTTATTTTGACCTTCTTAACATGTTTTATTAAGGGTCTTTGCTTGTTTGATGAATATTTTGCATACTTTGTGTTATAGCCTCTTTTGGGCCTCATTTTGCATTGCATTTCTAGCATGTTTGTATACTGTTTTTTGGTTTTTATAGTTCTGTAAATATGCTTAATTTTGGTCCCTCTTCAATGTTGTAGAAGGGAATTTTTCAGTTTGGGCATTGCATATACCACTTGCCTCTTTGGCCATCTTTTGGCCCTTTCTCTTGCATGGGAATGCAGCCATACCTGTGTTTGTTTTTAGAGTTTTTACAGTTCTGTAAAGTGGCTTATTTTTGGTCCCTCTTCAATGTTGTTGAATGGCCCTAACCTGTTTGAGGACAGCAGATGCGAGTTGCTTCTTAATCTCATGTTTAGGGCCATTTCTTGCATGCTAATTTTGCCCTATCTTTGCTTGCTGTTTGGCCATGTTTTGTACTAGGAAAATGCTTATTTTGGGGCTGTCTTGCTTCTGTATTTACATTCCATGTACCAATTATGCTTGCTTTGTATAGCTGTAAACCATTTCATGTGCCTAAATTTGCATTTCGGGAGAGATTCCATGCATCGGGTGTGATTTCGCCTCATTTCGGAGCTGTTTTCCCCCACATTTCAGTGCTGAAATTCCCTTAGCATGTTTGCATGCCATTTCCATGCCATTGCATTGCATATACCATTGCCTCGGTTTGCGTGCCAGTGTGCACGCATTTCGAGGCTCTTCATTTTCATCCACCGGCCTCTTATGTGAGTGTGGCTGAGGCTCTCTCATGTTAGTATAAGTCCATGTTGCATTCTATATGCCATTTCCATGCCATTGCATTGCATATACCATTGCCTCGGTTTGCGTGCCCGTGTGCACGCATTTCGAGGCTCTTCATTTTCATCCACCGGCATCCTATGTGAGTGTGGCTGAGGCTCTCTCATGTTGGTATAAGCCCATATCATATTTTCATGTCATTTGCATTGCATATACCATTGCCTCGGTTTGCGTGCCCGTGTGCATGCATTTCGAGGCTCTTCATTTTCATCCACCGGCATCCTATGTGAGTGTGGCTGAGGCTCTCTCATGTTGGTATAAGCCCACATCATATTTTCATGTCATTTGCATTGCGTATGCCATTGCCTCGATTTGCGTGCCTGTGTGCACGCGTTTCGAGGCTCTTCATTTTCATCCACCGGCCTCTTATGTGAGTGTGGCTGAGTCTCTCTCATGTTAGTGTAAGCCCATATCATATTTCCATGTCATTTATATTGCATATATCATTTCCTCGGTTTGCGTGCCCGTGTGCACGCATTTCGAGGCGTCTTATTTTTACAGTATAGTGCATATTAGGTTGTATCTTAGATCGCATTCTGTCATTTTCTCAGTTTGCGTGCCCGTGTGCACGCATTTCGAGGCATCTCATTTTCATAGCATTGTGCATGCTAGGCTGCATCTTAGTTGCATTCATACATGTCATGCATATTGCATCGTGTTCGGGATAAGAGTTAGCCCGGGCACGGGAAACGAGGTGCGTTTCGTACTCCGAGTGACGGAACGTGTCTCAATTCCCAGTCACGGACACTCCGGATTACCCATGATGGAGTTAGGTTCTTGTTGTGTTTACATGTGCATTCATTCTATATTAAGTAATGCAATTCGACTCCTCGGCCATCATGCCTCGGTATGCGTGATTGGTGGCACGAGGATCGAGGCATGCACATATTTGTGAAAATACATTGCTATGCCCCTTTCCTGCTCTCTGTTGCAGCAAAATGAAGAATCAGCAACTTTCCGGGCCTGGCACGCTTTCCAAGAATAAACTGCTAAACAGAGGCTAATTGGGGCATCCCGGTGGATTTCCGGGCAAGGCAGCCTAAATGTACATCATCCATCAGAAGCAAGGCAGTCCCTGGCTTGCATGCCAGTTTTATTTACTTTCTTAGTTAATTTGTTAATTAAGTAGGAATTTGTATATTTTTCAGACTGTAATATTTGGACTGTAATATTCTTTCATTTGGGACTGTATATTTATTTGGACCCTCTGCGCGAGGGCCACAACTGTAATAAGTGTGCGTGTGTGTGTTGTATGTCTTCCAACCCCACGTCTTTCTCCCTTTTATTTATCCGCTTATGATGGTTAGATTAGGGCATATTTCAATTAGCATACAGTATGACAGCATGTTTGCATTCATTCATCTGTTTTGCAAGCACCGGGCTCGGCGCATCATACTAACTGCATTTGTATTTCAATTCCAAGTTGAATACATGTTAGTTGTAGCATTCCATATGCCATCTTAGAATAGCCGAGCCTGCTATAGTTGCATTTTTGCATGTGTTGCATTAGGCATTTTTGTATACTTAGGATCATGCATGATTTCTAATGTAGTTTCTATTTTGGCTTGGAGTACTCGGTAAGTTCTATGCTTTAGCATCCTTGCATGCGTGTGAGTGACTGCCATGAATAGCATGCTTACCATGAGGCTATATGCTTATGTGATATAACTGCCTGGATGCCTGTGGGTGAAGGTTGGGTTACTTGGATTGGAACAAATCATCAACTGTGAGTTTTAAGCCCACTCGATAGTGGCAAAACCATCTTTTCTTAAGCCCACCTGAGGGTGGCAAAATCTACATTTTAAGCCTACTTGCGAGTAGCAAACCATCTTTCAAATGAACAAGCATGAAATGTTTTGTTCCAATTCGGGCGACCCAGTCTATACTTATATACTGTGTGCATCACATAGTAACCTAGGCTAATAACCGGAATAAGGACACACAAAGTTCTCAAAAATAGATATCATGGTTAGTAGAGGCCGATCTTTGATCGGGCGAGCAGGGGTGCTCACGAAGTGACCTTCCCCAATCGTACCCAAGTTCCCGAGCCGAGGCAACTTTGGTGATGACGGACACGTGGCCTTTGGCACCGAGTCAGGGTTTCCTAAATTTCCCATAAAAAAACATTTAGGTGGCGACTCTGTATCTGGAAAAGCAGTCCATGTTTGGCACTTCTTTCAAAAAAATCTATTTTTTTTCTCAAAACGATTTGCCGAATTTGGACTCTTTGGTTCAGACTTAGAACCGTAACACGAATCGAGTCCGAACTGTAGCGAGGTCCCCCGCGGGCTTGTTACAATGGTATAGTAGATACAAAGGGTGCCATACTCCAACCATGCAGGAATCGTAAGAGGAGGAAAAAACAAATCCCAAACACGCCGATATCGTGTGAGGAAAGGAACACTCAAACCACACTGAAATCATGAGAAGAGGCCAAAAAACAACCCCCCAAGTGCGCGCACAATGTAACCTGAGATGAATTCCAAACACGCTGAAATCGTGTAAGGAAAGGAACACTCTAACCACGGTGAAATCGTGAGAAGAGGTCCAAAAGCAAACCGTCCAGGTGCGCACACGATGCAACGTGAGATAAATTCCAAACACGCTGAAATCGTGTAACGAAAGGAACACTCTAACCACGGTGAAATTGTGAGAAGTGGTCCGAAACCGCTCAGGCTCGTGCTTCACACATCCCGAGATAAAACAAGCCCAGGCTCGCGCATCACGCGTCCTGAGATACAACCTGCCCAACGCCTCGCTTCAGGCATCCTAAGATACAACTCGCCCAGGTCCGCGCTTCACGCATCCTGAGATAAAACCCGCCCAGGGCCGCGCATCAAGCACCCTAAGATACAACCCGTCCAGGGCCGCGCTTCACGCGTCCTGAGATAAAACCCGCCCAGGGCTGCGCTTTGCGCGTCCTGAGATACAACCTACCCAGGGCCACGCTTCCCGCGTCCTGAGATACAACCCGCCCAGGGCCGCGATTCGCGCGTCTTGAGATAAAACCCGCCCAGGGCTACGCTTCCCGCATTCTGAGAAAAAACCCGTCCAGGGCCGCACTTCGCACATCCAGACATACAACCCGCCTAGGGCCGCGCTTCACGCGTCCTGAGATAAAACCCACCCAGGGCCGTGCTTCACGCGTCCTGAGATTCATGCGTCCTGAGATAAAACCAATAGGTACGAGATCGTACCACAAACACAATAAAAGTAATGAAATTGTATGCTAGATGCACAAAGTAAATGAGTGCAAAAGATGTAAGTATGATAGATGCACTAAGTGAGCAAAGTGTGATAAATACAGTAAGTGAGCAATCTTAAACGGAACTTCTTTGAATGAATCGCACATCCAATATTGCCTGGCTGTGCCCGTTTCAAATGAATCGTACATACAATATCGTGCATGAAGGAGAATGAAACTCAACAGGTATAATATAGTAGAAACACATGTTTAGCGTTACATCAAGATACAATTTCAATACAAGATAAACGCGTGCACATATGATGCCAATGGAAAGGTGCATAGCAATGCATGGAAGATGTGCATAACAATGCAAGTGAAACGGTGCATAACAATGTATGTGGAATATTGCATAACAATGCAAGTAGAATAGTGCATAATCAATGCAAGGAAAACGGTACATATCAATGCAAGTAGAACGGTGCATAAGAATGCAAGTGAAGTGTGTGTGACAACGCAAGTAAAGAGGTGCATAACAATGCAAATAGAGTGCCCATGACAACCGCAAGTAAAGAGGTGCATGACAATGCAACGAGTGTGCGTGACAACGCAAGTGGTATGCATGACAATGCTCGTGAGACATGCATAGCAAGGCAAGTGCAAGAAATGTATGCTCCATGCAACATTAAGATGCACATTTCATGCCAGGGTGAGAAGTGCACATTCTATGCAAGCAAGGTTAAAATGTGCTCCATGCAATGTACATACTCTATGCAAAAGGATCAACAATGTACATCCAATGTAACATGTATATTCTATGCGACAACAAGAAGAAGTATAGTACAAGATGCATTTATGCAATATGTGTGATGATGTGATACATGTTACAAGCAATGTAGAGCATGATGTCTAGGGAATGCAATAAACAAACAAAGTGGCACTTTAGAAAGCACCTCATGGGGTGAGTGGCGATGAACCGCTCTACTCTGATGGGGATCTCCCCTTATGTTCCTCGAACTCTTACCTTGTGTTCTTCGAACTCTTTCCTTCAATTCACAGTATAAAGGTTCTGATATGCTGACAAGGATTCTTCGCGTAGAACACTTTGGATGCCGCCTCTCTTTCTGACCATATTCACAACTTTCCCTATTCTCCAATGGGGTGACAGACTAGGTTGGTTCAGTATCTAGAATTGAGGTACATATACGCTATCTCAACCTATGGTGCTTCCATATAGATTTCAAGCCGGGGATATACCCCTGGGTATTTAAACCAGACTTTAGTCTCAGAAATCCTGAACCTTTGCGTTCTAGGCATCGCCATTCGAACTCTAGTTTCCACCATCGCAGTTGGTCTCCTAGGAACTCATTGCGAACACAGCCAAGATGCCTCCGGCAAGGGATGGTACTTAGGGAGAGCACTTCTGATCGCCATTCTGGCTTGAAGCAAACTTGATCTTGAGCTTGAGGTAAAGGCACACTAATACTTCAGAGCATTAACAAGGCCTGAAGAGGTACACATGGAATACAATCTCAGAACTTACTGAAGTTGAAACAAACTCAGATGCGTAACATTTTCCTTCTCTTCTTTTGCTTTGCAGTTCGAAACCTATATAGCCTCAGATAGATCCTGATTTTACTGTTCTTACATGACCTGGGTTGAACCCTGCGGTTTTATGAAAGAACAAATCTTGTTTTGCACACATGTGGAGAATGGCACAACACTCTGAGCTCAAAACAATTTGAAATTGATAAATGAGTTCTTGACCGGGTATTGAGCCTACAATTGAACACAGTGCACCATGACTCAACAAAAGAAAAACAAAGGTAAAACAACCTAAATACATCTATTGACGCATAAGATGACTCAAAACAAGAATCGAGACAAACAAAACAGCACACACGACACTCAGACGTGTTGCAATAGCAAGGGTCCTTTCAGTTTGCAAGGAGCCAATTTCTCCAAGTATTGTTTCCCATCCTTTCTCATTTGTGATTCTCGCATCACTCTGGCACTCAATCTCTATTTTCTGAAAAAGTCCTTTTCTCACTTTTTCTCTCAACCCACATCTCTCTATTCTTCAATCTGTCTTCTTTTTTATCCCTCCCCTGGGTGGTTGATGGGTAAGAAGGAAGTTGCGGGCTCTTGTCCCCTATCATTCTGCTAGATTCTCATTCTTCCGCTCGCAACAATAAGCTTTCCCACAGAGGGGTTGTGATGTGGCTGGATGTGCAACAGATCTGCAATTGACATCAGTTGACGATGCTCTGCTGGGGAGTTTGGAAGTGATCAGATCTGTCCAGATAAGGGAATGGAATATCTTGATCAATTCCAATTTGTGCTTCGCACTTAGCTTGATACTTCCTTGCTTGGAGGATGAGAGAGCTTTCAGCCCTTTGTCGTTAGCTTTAGTTTTGCCCTTTTCTGGTAGGTAGAATGCCCTTTTTGGCAGGTATGTTGACAATGGGGAAAAGACAGAACACTTCACTCAACTGTGCCCCTAGTTCATCATTTTGACTATTTTTTGTTTTTGACTTGTGCTAAAACAATTTTGAACAAAATGAGAGTTAGATTAACACACTTGTTCGATTTTCTAATTTAAAATCATGCAAGTTAGGTTATAAGCACTGAAAATTTTCCTTTTTGGGTCCAAGAAAATGATCTAGTTTTGGAAAAAATTGAGTAATTTTCGAGAAGATTAGTCAGCTTCAATAAAAAAATTCTCAAAAATTGTTTTTGCAAATGGCCACTACTCAATAAGCACGGAACCTACTCTTGAGATGCACAACCTCAGATCCAAAACGATGGAAAATTGCCCTTTGTTTGAACGGCACTGCATGGCAACTGAAAGTTGCCCCTAGTCTAAATAGCACCGCAGTACTGTACGGCAACGGAAAGTTGCCTCTAGTCTGAATGGCACCACAGCGCACTATAATCAGTCCTTGAAGTGACGATCACAACCGTACTCTCGGATATAGAGAAGACAAAGATGATCAGAACCATTACATGGACACAATCGATTTGGAAGTGTTTATGGCTGGACTTCAAAATGAAGTTGCCTACGTATCCCACAGATGGGAATCAAGCCTTATGTAGTTCGGGGTTAAGGTACACTCGGGTATTAACCTCTTCTTTTGCGCTCTAACTTTTGCCATGGCCGCCCGTTCGGGTTTTCAACCTTGCGAGCTCTGTTTTTCTTTTCTTTCCATTTTTTTTCTTCTTTTTTCATCTTTCATTTTCTCATTTTCTTTTCATCTTTTCTTCATTCTTTACTTTTTGCTTCTTTTTTTTTTTTTTTGCTCTTTTCTTTGCTCTAACTTTTGCCTGGGTCGCCCTTCCGAGTTTTCAGCCCAGCGAGCCTCTCAAAGGTAAAAAGTGTAGCTTTGTCCATGTTGAATGGTTTGAGATCTCGAAGCCATCTGAATCTAGGAGAATGGATGCTGTTCGCTGATGATGTAGGAGCCCATCCAATGGGGGGCTGAATTTACCCCTAGTGTTGTAGATAGGAACTCAATTGTCCTTCAGCATGAGAAATGCCCCAATTTTTTACTCTCCGAGCACATCTGACATTTTTTGCCCCTAGTCTGAGGGGTGCTTCTGATCTGGCCATGCAAGCCTCACATTGTGGTTGACCGTTGAACATTGTTAATCTAAGTTCGAGGTTTGAAAGCAAAAGGGGTTGAGTCTCGAGGCTGAGAGCGATCCTAAGCTGCACAATCTCAAGAGCGATTCCACACAGGTCTTCGCAAAACCATGCAAAACATTTTTTGAAATCTTTTAAGAAAGCGACTAATCGCTTGCGCTGAAAACAGTGTAGAACCAATCTGGATCAGGCTAGGAACTTCTCGGTACTCACATTAACAAACATGATCTCATTCATTAAGGGCTTAGCATGCCTCTATTTCTCTCATTTGATCAAATTTTTGCAAATCCCAAGGAATTCCTTCCTCTTCGTTTTCATCACAGTGTTCAAAAAGGTTTGAAAAACTTAGGTCAATGCAATGACTTCAAGGTACAGAAAAGACACAGTTTTTAGTCAAATACTGCCATCTTATTCAGAACTTCTGGCACAACTGGCACAAGGCAGAAGCAAATACAAGAGTGTGAAAAACACTCCAGTTTCATTCAATTCTTCTGATGCAACTGGCTCCATAGCAGAAACAAACTCAAAAGAAAGAGAAAAGACAAACACAAAACAAGCAAGTGATGTCCGAGGTAACACCCTCGAAATCACCCGACCCTGACACAACAAGACAGACTCGATACAACAAGACTGACTTGACTGACTCAGTACAAAAAGATTGACTCAATACAAAACAACAAGACTCACCCAATACCCAAGTCAGAAAGTAAAATAACCAGTATTCGCAAATGCTCAAAACAGTGCGTGCCATCCACTACATCTGGAGTAAACTGAGTGCCAGCGGCAGGTGGTTCATCCCCTAATCACATAGTCACATTATCTCCCAAGTTCACTGACCCAGTGCCCATAGTCTTTGCAGGACTTGGTGCGACGGTGACCTCCTTATCAATCAAATCTTGTATTTCGTGGGTAAGACAAAAACACATGTCAGTGTCATGGCTGGCTTATTGATGAAAGGCACAGAACTTAGCCGGGTTGTGGGAGGGAGGAAGTTTATTCAGGAGAGGCCGAGGCTCAAGGGGCTTGAGATGGCCCTATCCAATGAGGATTTGGAAAGCTTTGGACAAAGGCATATAGAGGGCATGGAAGACCCTCTAGCCTCGGGGTTGGTACTTCGAGGTTTGTGGAGTTTTGCTGGATGCACCAGCAAGGGATTGATATGCGCTGACTGGGTTTGTTGATCTCATCCGAGAACAGGATTAGAGCTGAAAGGAACGTTTCTGGTACAACGGCCCTTCTCCCAGCTTGCCCCTTAATTCAAACTACTCTCATTCTGTGTGGCGAAAGTGTCATCCACAGTCTTTGCAACAACTGTGAGAACTTGTTGTTTGTTTAGCCCTTCCGCTTTTAAAGCCTCCACAGTCCACCGAAGGTGTTCATGGGGATCAATGCCTGCCCCTACCTTGTTCTTACTACTTGCCTCAGCTTGGCTAAAGGATTGGGTCGCTATATCGGAGCGAAGCCCCGTTGTTGTTGACACGCCAACACCCAGATCTAAAATGGTTTCAGGTCGGCCCTTTTTAGTTGCAACTTGCCCCATGATCGAGGAGCCTTTTGGATTAAAGATTCTAGCCTGTGATGTAGTCAACGATGGAGCCAAAATTCGAAAGGCTAAATCTGCCACAGTTCTCTAAAGATCTTCAATCATGCTTCTCAGCTTAGAAGTAGTGGGTTCATGGGTTTGATATGATTGGGGTTCAAGTGCATCTATCGTGCTTAAGCCCATACTTTCTGGGGTAAACACCTCGGGCTTGAGTATATGGGTCGGGGTGTATATACTGGGGTTGTAGGCGGGTGGCATTGTATGGTCGAGGTTCAGATGTGGATGAGGTACTTGGTCCTTGGGGATTTTAGGTGGATCTATTGTCCTGTTGTCAATGAGATTCTGGATCTCATGATGAAGGCGGTAGCAACCATTGGTGCCATGGCCGCGCTGCTGATGATATAAACAGTGTTTGCTAGGGTTATGTGTGGCAGGGATTGGGTCAGGCAAAGGTTGAGGATTAAGGGGTTTGAGGTGCCCTTTTTCCATCAGGACTTTTAATGCGCTGGTTAGGCTCATATGGAGAGGGGTGAAAAATCTACCTTGAGCTCGGGCTGGGCTAGTTATTTGTAGGCTAGCCTTGGCAAAAGGGTCGGCTATGGCAACTATGTTGACTTTAGCGGATTTGGAAATAGTGCTACCACCAGCATTGGTACTCCCGACTGGGAGCCTTACAGCGACCTCGGTGGACCCATCCTTAATGTCGTGAATGGAGTTAAGGCCCTGTGCCATTTTGACCTGCTTCTCAAGGTTCGCAATTTTTTTCGAGCTCGAATCATGATCAGTAGCATCAAGGGGATAAAGCCTCTCAATAGGCTGCACCAAGGGTTTGAAAATTCGGGCTTGAGCCAACCATTCTCGGGGATCCGGACCATGCAAATCTTCAGCTAGCGGGAGTGGGTCCAAGTTCGGCTGGGGTCCCGAGACTAGATGTGTGGTAGGTGCCCCAGATGGGCATTGCATTTCAGCATCGGTCTCAACTTGCATGGCGATTCCCTGGTTTAATACCACTATCATGGTCTTAACTTCTTCTGAACTCTGTGCCATCACGGTCTGCTGAGTTTGAACAAAGGTGATGTGACTGGTGACTGTCAGATCAGATGAATCGGTGAGCCCTGACTGGCCTGGCCTTTCTTTGCCTTGCCTTCAACGAAGGAGCACTGGTTGCCCTTGAACTGAATCTCTGACCTGACAAAGTCTATCAACACAAGTCCGGTGTACTCGGGGGATATTGGAGCCTTCTGAAGCATTGCTTCCAAGATTACCTTTCAAAAGACAAAACAGACAACATCTCCACCTGATTTCACCAGAACAAATACAAGCACAACTAAATAACTACACTCTTTGCTAAATTCTGTCCCAAAATTCTGACTGTAAACTAATACCCTCTGGTAAAACTGATTCCCCAAATATTGGTGCCCGCAGTCCCGATACCCAGACTTACAAACTGATACATGCATTCCTGTAGAGACACACTCTAAAAACACATAGAAAATAAGTGAGAGCCAAAAACACCCCTATGGAGGGGTAGGGTTTCCTTGTCCTAGTTTCGTCAAGAACTAGGGTTTCAGTATGCACGTAGCGGTTTTCAAATAACCTACAATCGGGTAAACAACCTGTCGTAGTTTGGAATGGTTACTATGGATTCCGATATGCACTAGCTCGAATGGTCAAAAAGGGTGCCTCGGTGAAAACGGTGGTTTGTGTTCCCATCGTGGCAGAGCCCATAACCGATATGCTTTATGGCACACAGCCTCCGACAAACCGTTCAAGAATAGCAGATGGCAAGCACGGTGTCCTAGGCGCACCAATGCAAATGCAATGCAAAGAAACACATAAGTGTAGACAAAACAACATATCATGAGTTCGAGTCAAGTTCTCTAAATCCCCAGCAGAGTCGCCAGAAACTGTAGACGTGCCCGAATGTCCCGGCTTTGCGCGCGAATGGCGTGAAATCTGGTTTGTTCTTTAAGCTACTACAGTTCGAACTCAAAGCCACGGTTCTGAATCTAATCTCGCAAAGTACAATGCAAGACCGATAAATCACCAAAGAATCTAAATTCGGCAAATCGTTTTGGAAAACTGATTTTTATAAAGAAGTGCCAAACATGGACTGCTTTGCCAGATACAGAGTCGCCACCTAAATATTTTATTTTGGGAGAATTTAGGAAACCCTGACTCATGCCTAAGGCCACGTGTCTGTCATCACAAAAGTTACCTTCGCTCGGGAACTTGGGTACGAGAGGGGAAGGTCATGCAATGAGCACCCTCGCTCGCCCGATCTAAAGATCGGCTTTTACTAACATGATATATTTTTTTTGAAAACACATGTGTTCTTATTCCGATTTATTAGCTAGATTACTATGTGATGCGCATAGCATACAAGTATAGACTAGATTGCCTAAGTTGGGAACAAAACATCTCATGTTTGTTTGAAAATGGTTTGAAGGTGCTACTCACAAGTAGGCTAAGACGTGGATTTGCCACCCTCGAGTGGGCTTTGAAAACATGATTTTGCCACTCTCAAGTGGGCTTAAAAACTCGCATTTTGATGAATTGTTCCAATTCAAGTAATCTAACCTTCACCCATAGGCATTCAGGCAGTTTTATCAAATAAGCAAATAGCCTCATGGTAAGCATCCTGTCATGGCAAAACTCACACTCATGCAAGATGCTAAAGTATAAACACTAACCGAGTACTCCAAGCCAAAACAAAAACTAGTTAGTAATCAATGCATGATCCTAGTTCATGTTAAGATAGCTAATGCAACACATGCAAAATGCAACTAGAAATAGGCTTGGCTACTCTAAGATGACATACGAGATGCAACTAGATAACATGTACTCAAGTAAGAATTGAAATACAATGCAGTTAGTATGATGTGTCGAGCCCGGTGCATGCAATACAGATGAATGGATGCAAACATGCGAGCATAAGTATGCTAATTGAAACATGCCCTAAAACTAACCATCGAAAGCTGGTAAATGAAAGGGAGAAAGATGTGGGGTTGGAAGACATGCATAACACTCACGCACACTTATTACAAAATCCGCCCTCTTAATGGAGGTTTCGAAAGAATAATACAAATCAACTAATTAACTAACTTACAAGCTAATTAATTATTACACAACTCTTAACTAATTAAACAAATTAATTAAGCTATGAAAACAATAAAGCAGCCTCGAGAAGAGGAACAAATGCATGCTTGGTCGGCTTTGCTCGAAAATTCGTTGCCATGCCTCATATTGCCTCTGTTTGCACTGTTTTTCACCTCTAAAAACTACACAATTCTCAGTGATGATCCTAAATCACCTCAAGGACACTCTAAGAGGCCATCGGCCAAAAGATAATGCCATCGGCCAAGGAAAACTGGTCATCAACCAAAAATAATTCTCTCGGCCAGACATTTGTAGCCGACCGGCACCAAAGATAGCCGATCAACCATCTCTTCCTGTAAAATGCTCCTTTTGCTGCAGCAGAGGACAAACAGAGCATGTCAATACATTTACAAGACAATGTTTGTAACTACACCCCTTGTCATGTTTAAGACTCAAAGGAGTGTAGTTCTCGACCCTCAGGCCACCAATCACGCATTCTAATGCATGATGGCCAAAGGAGCCAAGTGTGTAATTCAATATCAAATGAAAGGCACAAAACACATAAGGGGCCCCAACCTCTATCATGCTTGATCAAGAGGCAAGGGATGCACACATAATGCAATGTAAACATGCAAGCATGATGCGAACAACTCAAGTATGCAACAAGTATGCAACAAGATCACGCAATGCATCTAATATGCAATAGTCATACAACCTAAACATGTAAACATGAATGGCATGCAACAACATGCAAAATGAAGCAAGCATTCAACATCATGCAAAGATGGACTTTAAACTAAAGTGGATAGCTCTTGAACATGCCCAAATTAGTGGCCAAAATGCCAAGAAATGATAGACAAAAGCGCATACAAACATGCACATGTGATGGCCTATCACCTAGGCATGGGAGGGCAACTTTCATGAACACTTAAAAGGGGACAAATATGGACATGTGACAAACATGGTAAGCTCTGAAATCACACATGGAAAGGTGCCAAACCAACCAAACAAAGCAAGCAAATCATGCAAGAAGGCTTAAAACTTGAAACTAGCCAAGGGACTCAAACCATGGCCATGCGAGGCAAGCCCCAAAGGGCCAAGGGCTATCAAAACAGTCCTAAGATAGGTCAATACAAGACCAAAAACATGCTCGAAACTAGCCAACACAAGCTAGAACACAACACCAAAAAGCATAAGGCATGCAAGGCTACAAAAGGGGTGTTACACTACACCTATTACAACCACACATGGCATGACTTAAACCAATAAAATCAGAGTTATGGTATGGTAAAACAAGACCAAAAACCCACTTAGATGGCATCCCAAATGTCACGACCCCAAACCGCCCCTAGTAGTTTGGTGCCGTGATGGCCAGTAATCCGAGATTACTGAAGGCCAACTTACAAAATTCACACACGATCAGAGTACAATTATATGGGGCTAAAAAGTACGGAAGCGATTTATACAAACAGATTAGTCCATAAGAGCTGTGCGTAAGTCAAATGAGATAGCAATCATCTGCAGATGGGTTACAACTCAATTACAAACGAAACAAAGTACAAATTACGTCTTACATATTAACAAAAGGGCTTCACAAGCCGATATGAACAAAATATCGGAAATACCGCTAGAAGAAAAATCTTCAGAATTACCGACATCCTTACTGCCAACATAACATATGTACAAAACACGCATCTTGATCAAAAGGCTTCTCAAGCCGACGTATGCAACATGCAAGTATTACAAATCGAGAAGCATAATTTTCAAGACTGCCGACGTAATTACAGGTTAGGCCGACATAATCAAAATCCAAAATAAGCTCCAGAATCACAACTAGGCGTCACCGCCTTCCTGCTCATCACCCACATATATATAGAGAGGGTGAGTTTGGATACTCAGTTAATGGTATAAATAATAAAGGGGTTTGCATGAATAATAGCCGAAGTCCTCTCAAAACAATACAAGACAAAACTTTATATAAAACAAGGAATGGACCTCGTCCATCTAATAGATCTTCAAAGCTTCAAGGGACACTTACTAGCATCACATATTACAAATAATAACATTCCGGTAAACGTATCCACGCGGTAGACCGTCCGTGGCAAAACAAGGCGAAGCAAGAGAGGCATCTCAAACAAGGGTGCTACAAAAGTTTAAAGTCCTCTAGCACAAGGGACTTTCAAGGCAAGATGTGCTGCGAAATTTTAGAGTCCTCCAGCACGAGGGACCTATGTTACAAAGGCCCGTAGCCCTTTAACACTAGAGTAGAAATCAAGGGTGTTGCGAAAGTTTAGAGTCTTCCAGCACGTGGGACTTTCAAGACAAGATGTGCTGCGAAAGTTTAGAGTCCTCCAGCACGAGGGACTTTCAAGATAAGATGTGCTGCGAAAGTTTAGAGTCCTCCAGCACGAGGGACTTTCAAGACAAGATGTGCTGCGAAAGTTTAGAGTCCTCTAGAACAAGGGACTTTCAAGACAAGATGTGCTGCGAAAGTTTAGAGTCCTCCAGCACGAGGGACTTTCAGGACAAGATGTGCTGCGAAAGGTTAGAGTCCTCCAGCATGAGGGACTTTCAAACGAGAACGTCAATCAAGCAAGTATAATACGAGACACAAAACTATGTACAATCATTCATGCTTAACAATTACTTTCAAAACAAAGCAAAGCAAAGTCTTTATCAAAACATATAACATAGCTTTATCAAAAATACCACTCACCTAATTCTTCAAACGTCAGGGTCAAGGCAAGTCCAAGTCCTACAACACATGGCAAAGTCTATTGAATGCACTACTCAAGACAAGTCTAGCTTACATGCAAATGACCTCGGCATTCTTCAAAAACTAAGTCAATCAAATCGAAACATAGTTTCGTATCCTTGGAAAAACACGCTGGGCAACTACCAGGTCTAGGTCGAGGTCCCACACCTCCGTGCCGAGGTGTAGCCTCGATGGCCACATTCAAAAGCGAAGTCTGGAAAAATCTGGGTTTCCCTCTTGATAAACATGAAGAACATGAGCATGAAGAACTTGAAGAACGTGAACATGAGGAAAATGAATGCAAAGATCGAAACTTGTTATTACAACAGCTGGGACTTCATGCTATGAATTCAAAAACATGGACCTGGGTACCCACACTCAAGGATCTTATCAAAACAAACACAAAAATATGAGCTTTAATGCAAACTTTCGGATCAAACGAGGCTTTTCTTCAAAAACACATGAAAACCGTTTTCTCTTTCTAAAACCAACTTTAAATCAATGAATGGCGTGCGGAACAGGTTTGATCGTGCAATGCATCTAGATGATCAATAAGAACAACAAGAATAGGTTATGATTCTAACCTCAAAACTCGAATCTAACTGTTCAAGCTCCAACGATCAAGCTTGGAAGTTCACTCTCTCTAACTTAAACTTCTCCTTCTTCTTCCTAGAGCTTCTCTATCTAAAAGGAAAGATTGATACAAAAAGGTATGCTCCTCACGACAATCACTGGCTCAATCCCTCTGTCGGGACACGTGGCATCGCCTGATAGGCTCTACTCGAAAAGGTGACTGACTTGACAAGGCAAGACCAAGACAAAGCGTACTCAACAAGCTAAACAACAAGAGTACTCCGGCAGGTGATGACCTCGGCTAAGGACAAAGCCTCGGCAAGCAGGGTAACAATGACATCGGCTTTGAAGGACAACACTTGACTAAGCTGCGGCACACCTTGGCTTAGATGTGCCACACCTCGGTCTAGGTCATACCATTCTAGGAACAAAATCACTCATGTAAGGATCAAGGATCTAGAACGCCTAGATATTAACATCTCGGCCCAGATGATGCACGTCTCGGCCTAGGCGGCGCGAACCTCGGCCCAGATGGTGGCATCTCAGCCAATATGCGAGGGTGAAGGTGGAGGTCAACCAAAGGGGTTCCAAGATAGTTCTAAGTGATAAAGGTCTCGAAGGTGCCTAGGCTTAAGATGACCTCGGCAACACACCAGTCAAGAACAAAGCATGCAAGCAATCATTCAAGTAAAACAAGGCATGATTTGCAAATGCACATATTAATACAAGATCATCCATAAATGTATGCAAGTATGACTAAGTCAAAATGAGGGTTGTTACATCCTACCCCCCTTAAACAAGTTTGGTCCCCAAACTTGGGTTACCTTGTTCCAAAAACAATTCTGGATGTCGGACTTTCATTTCCTCTTCCGATTCCCACGTAGCATCCCCCTCGTAATGCTCCTTCTATTCAACTTTCACCACTGGTATCGACTTGTTTCTCAACTACTTCACCTGCCTATCGACAATCCGTATCGGCTTCTCTTCGTAGCCTAAATCTTCATTAATTACAATTCTGAAATAGTCGATCACATGTAGTGGATCTCAAATATATTTCCTCAACATCGAAACATGAAATACATTATGGACTTAGCTCAATCCTGGTGGCAAAGCAAGTCTGTAGGCAGCGAGGTTAATCTTCTCAAGAATTTCAAAAGGCCCGATGTAACGGGGTGCTAACTTACCCTTCCTTCCAAATCTTGTAACTCCTTTCATCGGCGAAATCTTTAGGAACACGTGGTCCCCAACTTCAAATTCTAGCTCTCTTCTTCTCTGGTCGACATAACTCTTTTGTCGACTTTGTGTGGCTTTGATCCTTTGCTGAACGAGCTTAATCTTCTCGGTTGTTACTTGAATTAACTCGAGACCAAGCAGAGCTTTGTCTCCTACCTCGGTCCAACATATCGGCGACCTACACTTTCTTCCATACAGTGCCTCATACGGCACCATGCCAATGCTAGCTTGATAGCTGTTGTTGTAGGTAAATTCCACCAAAGGCAAATGTACTCCCCAACTTCCTTGGAGGTCCAATACACATAGTCTAAGCATATCTTCAAGTGTCTGAATCGTCCTCTCTGTTTGCCCATCAGTCTGGGGATGAAAAGCTGTGCTAAACCGCAACTCGGCTCCGAAAGCTCTTTGTAGGCTCTGCCAAAATCTGGAAACCAACTTCGGATCTCGGTCTGACACAATTGACATCGGCACTCCATGAAGTCTAACAATCTCATTCACATACAACAAAGCAAGTTTATCGGCGTTGAATGTGGTCTTAACAGGCAAGAAGTGCGCTGACTTAGTTAGCCTATCCACGATAACCCAAATCGAATCCATACCCTTTTGTGTCTTCGTCAAACCAACCACAAAGTCCATGGAGATGTGCTCCCATTTCCACTCAGGAATCGGTAAAGGTTGAAAAAGTCCTGCTGGCCTTTGATGTTTTGCTTTCACTTGTTGACAGTACAGACACTACGACACGAACTCAGCTATCTCTCTTTTCATGTTCGGCCACCAAAACCTCTGCTTCACATCCTGATACATCTTGGTGTTCCCGGGGTGAACAGCAAACTTGGAACCATGAGCTTCCTGTAAAATTTTCTTTTTTAACTCTGGAATGTCGGCCACACACAATCTCCCTTCAAACTTGAGCACTTGATTTTCTATGGTATATCCTGATCTCGGCTTCGAGATAATCTCATCGGCTACCTTCTTGAAGAATTCATCCTCCATTTGTCTTGTCTTTACTTCCTCAACAATAGTCGGCTCCACTAAGATTGCGGTTAGACATGCCAAATTTCCAACCATCTTTCTGCTCAGAGCATCGGCTACGGTGTTAGCTTTACCTGGATGATATTTGATTTGCATATCGTAATCTTTCAACAACTCAAGCCATCTTCTCTGCCTCATATTCAATTCCTTATGAGTGAACAAGTACTTTCAGCTCTTATGATCCGTAAAAACCTGACAAGAAGCTCCATACAAGTAATGGCGCCAAATCTTTAAAGAAAATACCACGGCTGCTAATTCTAGATCATGGGTGGGATAGTTCTTTTCATGTGGCTTTAACTGGCGAGAGGCATATGCTATAACCCTACCTTTTTGTATTAATACACAACCCAGACCCTTATGCGAAGCATCACTGTAGACATGGAACTCTTCATTACTTGATGGTAGTACAAGAATTGGTGCTGCGACTATCCTCGTCTTCAACTCCTGGAAGGCTGCTTCTCTATCCTTAGTCCATTCGTAAGCCACTCCCTTCTTAGTCAGTTGTGTCAACAGAATTGCAATCCTTGAGAAATCCTTTACAAATTTTCTGTAATAACCAGCCAATCCCAGAAAACTACGAACCTTGGACACATTAGTCGGCCTCGGCCAATTCACCACAGCTTCAATTTTACTAGGATCGACCGAAATACCCTCTTCATCAATTGCATGACCCAAAAATGAAACAGTGGAAAGCCAAAACTCACACTTGTTAAATTTAGCACACAATTTCCGATCCCGCAAAGTCTGTAAGGTAAGTCTCAAATGCTCCTCGTGTTTGGCTTTACTCTTAGAGTAGATCAATATGTCATCAATGAAGACAACCACAAACTCATCTAGGTATGGCTTAAAGACTCTATTCATCAAATCCATAAAGGCTGCAGGAGCATTGGTTACTCCAAAAGGCATTACTAAAAACTCGTAGTGCCAATACCTCGTCCGAAAAGCGGTCTTCTCAACATCCTCGACTTTGACTTTAAGCTGATGGTAGCCCGATCTAAGGTCAATTTTGGAAAAGACTCGCGCTCCTTGCAACTGCTCGAACAAATTGTCTATCCTCGGTAACGGGTACTTATTCTTAATGGTTACCTTATTCAGTTCCCGGTAATCAATACAAAGACGAAGTGTGCCATCCTTCTTCTTAACAAACAAGACGGGTGCTCCCCAGGGTAAAGTGCTCGGTCTAATAAAACCCTTATCTAGTAACTCCTGTAGTTGAAGTTTCAATTCCTTAAGCTCGGCAGGGGCCATCCTATAGGGTGTTTTAGAGATGGGCTGGGTCCCCGGCATGATGTCAAACGTAAACTCTACCTCTCTATCAACTAGGTATCCAGGCAAATCATTTGGAAAGACGTCGGGGAATTCACTAACCACTGGGACGTCGGCTAACTCAACACTTCCATTCAAATTACTTAATATGCTACACAGATAACCTCGACACCCTTTTTGAATCAATCTATAGGCTTTCATGGTTGAAATTAGGTAAGGTGGGGATACTACCCCTTTTCCCTGGAACGTGACCTCGGCTAGGTTTGGGGGTTTTAACGTAACACTCTTTGAAACACAATTTATGGACGCGTGATTTGCCACTAACCAATCCATTCCCAAAATAACATCAAAATGAGTTATGTCCAATGGCATTAAGTCAGCTAACAGTTCAACACTCCCAATCACAACAACACATGCTCGATAGATGGATGCAACATTCATAGATTTCCCAGATGGAGTAGATACAGATAATACATAATCAAGGGGTTCTAGTTTCCCATTAATCTTCTCGACAAACTTAGCAGAAATGAATGAATGCGTAGAACCCGAATCAATCAATACATATGCACTTTGAGAGCAAATTGAAAGCATACCTGACACCACTGCCTCAGCATTTTGAGTGTCCCCTGGTACCAGTGCAAAAACTTTGCCTTGTCTCATCGGTCCTTCCCCAACATTACCTTTCTGCACGGAGCCCGAAGTATTCTCATCTTTCTTACTTTCCCCAGCCTTCGTTTTTGGACAGTCCCTCACAAAATGACCTACTTCACCACATTCATAACAAGCCCCAGATGCCCGACGACAGACCCCGAAATGTGGCTTCCCACAACTGGAACATATCGGCTTAGTACCACTCTCTTGCCTTGGGTTGCTTGAACTGCCGACGTTCGCTTTCTTCTTGGTACCAAACTGTGCCCGGCGATTGTCATAACTCTGCCTCTTCCTCTGGCTCTCTCCCGAGCCCTAGTATCTGTTCAAATTAGCCTCAGCCAGAATAGCTTTGTCTAACACTCCGGCGTAAGTTGGCATGTTGAGCATGTTAACCCGGTCTTGTATCGATCCACGGAGTCCACTTTCGAACTTCCTAGCCTTCATATACTCATCATTGACCATGTGGGGTACGTACCTTGCCAACTCGGTAAAGGCACGGTCATATTCAGCTACGGTTCTACTGCCTTGCGTCAAAGTCTGAAACTCGGTAGCCTTGTGATTCCGAACACTTAAGAGAAAATGCTTGGTGTAGAACAATTCTAAAAATCGGGTCCAGGTCAAGTCTGGATTGCTTTCTCGAACCATCATCCACCATCTACGGGCGTCGTCATCTAGTGTAAAAGCTGCTAATGTCACCTTCTGGGTGTCGGTGCTGGGAAAGATCTCGAATAGCTTTTCCATTTCCAAGACCCAGGCTTCGGCTTTCATCGACTCTATTCCTCCGTGGAATCTCGGCGGTTTCATTTTCTTAAACTCTCTAATCAAAGCTATCGTGTCGTCCCCATATAAAGCTGGCTGTGGGGGCACTTACGGTACTGGAGGGGGTGGAGGTGGAACTGCATTCCGGCCGTTTGTCTGCTCGGCCTGAGTCGATGTAGCACTAGCGTACTGCTGTCTTGTCTGCCTTAACTCGCGGGCCAAACCTTCAACTAGCCTCTCCAGTCTGTCTATTTTGTCCTCCGACTGATCTCGGCCAACTGGAGGTCTACCTCTCCTCATGATGCTATGAGTATGCAAAAATGTGGCTTTAAAACAAAATGAGCAAATAATCATGTAGGCAAGTAACAGTTAAGCATGCCGAGACAATGTACAACTTGTTCACATAGCAAGCAATATGATGCAATTCTAACCTCCTTCTAAGGGGAAATCCTATGCTCTTTAGGACTCAAAGTGTGTGAATAATGTATACTAAGGAACTTGTGCTCTGATACTATTCTGTCACGACCCCAAACCGCCCCTAGTAGTTTGGTGCCGTGATGGCCAGTAATCCTAGATTACCGAAGGCCAACTTACAAAATTCACACACGATCAGAGTACAATTATATGGGGATAACAAGTACGGAAGCGATTTATACAAACAGATTAGTCCATAAGAGCTGTGCGTAAGTCAAATGAGATAGCAATCATCTGCAGATGGGTTACAACTCAATTACAAACGAAAAAAAGTACAAATTACATCTTACATATTAACAAAAGGGTTTCACAAGCCGATATGAACAAAATATCTGAAATACAGCTAGAAGAAAAATCTTCAGAATTGCCGACATCCTTACTGCCGACATAACATATGTACAAAACACACATCTTGATCAAAAGGCTTCTCAAGCCGACGTATGCAACATGCAAGTATTACAAATCGAGAAGCATAATTTTCAAGACTGCCGACGTAATTACAGGTTAGGCCGACATAATCAAAATCCAAAATAAGCTCCAGAATCACATATAGGAGTCACCGCCTTCCTGCTCATCACCTACATATATAGAGAGAGGGTGAGTTTGGATACTCAGTGAATGGTATAAATAATAAAGGGGTTTGCATGAATAATAGCCGAAGTCCTCTCAAAACAATACAAGACAAAACTTTATATAAAACAAGGAATGGACCTCGTCCATCTAACAGATCTTCAAAGCTTCAAGGGACACTTACTAGCATCACATATTACAGATAATAACATTCCGGTAAACGTATCCACGCGGTAGACTGTCCGTGGCAAAACAAGGCGAAGCAAGAGAGGCATCTCAAACAAGGGTGCTACAAAAGTTTAGAGTCCTCTAGCACAAGGGACTTTCAAGGCAAGATGTGCTGCGAAAGTTTAGAGTCCTCCAGCACGAGGGACCTATGTTACAAAGGCCCGTAGCCCTTTAACACTAGAGTACAAATCAAGGGTGCTGCGAAAGTTTAGAGTCTTCCAGCACGTGGGATTTTCAAGACAAGATGTGCTGCGAAAGTTTAGAGTCCTCCAGCATGAGGGACTTTCAAGACAAGATGTGCTGCGAAAGTTTAGAGTCATCCAGCACGAGGGACTTTTAAGACAAGATGTGCTGCGAAAGTTTAGAGTCCTCCAGCGCGAGGGACTTTCAGGACAAGATGTACTGCAAAAGTTTAGAGTCTTCCAACACGAGGGACTTTCAAACGAGAAGGTCATTCCACCAAGTATAATACGAGACACAAAACTAAGGACAATCATTCATGCTTAACAATTACTTTCAAAACAAAACAAAGCAAAGTCTTTATCAAAGCGTATAACATAGCTTTATCCAAAATACCACTCACCTAGTTCTTCAAACGTCGGGGTCAAGGCAAGTCCAACTCCTACAACACATGGCAAAGTCTATTGAATGCACTACTCAAGACAAGTCTAGCTTACATGCAAATGACCTCGGCATTCTTCAAAAACTAAGTCAATCAAATTGAAACACAGTTTCTTATCCTTGGAAAAATACGCTGGGCAACTACCAGGTCTAGGCCGAGGTCCCACACCTCCTTGCTGAGGTGTAGCCTCGATGGCCACATTCAAAAGCGAAGTCGGGAAAAATCTGGGTTTCCCTCTTGATAAACATGAAGAACATGAGCATGAAGAACTTGAAGAACATGAACATGAGGAAGATGAATGCAAAGATCGAAACTTGCTATTACAACAGCTAGGACTTCATGCTATGAATTCAAAAACATGGACCTGGGTACCCACACTCAAGGATCTTATCAAAACAAACACAAAAACATGAGCTTTAATGCAAACTTTCGGATCAAACGAGGCTTTTCTTCAAAAACACATGAAAATCGTTTTCTCTTTCTAAAACCAACTTTAAATCGATGAATGGCATGCGGAACAGGTTTGATCGTGCAATGCAGCTAGATGATCAATAAGAACAACAAGAATAGGTTACAATTCTAACCTCAAAACTCGAATCTAACGGTTCAAGCTCCAACGATCAAGCTTGGAAGTTCACTCTCTCTAGCTTAAACTTCTCCTTCTTCTTCCTAGAGCTTCTCTATCTAAAAGGCAAGATTGATACAAAAAGGTATGCCCCTCACGACAATCACTGGCTTAATCCCTCTGTCGGGACACGTGGCATCGGCTGATAGGCTCTACTCGAAAAGGTTACTGACTTGACAAGACAAGACCAAGACAAAGCATACTCAATAAGCTAAACAACAAGAGTACTCCAGCAGGTGATGACCTCGGCTAAGGGCAAAGCCTCGGCAAGCAGGGTAACAATGACATCGGCTTTGAAGGACAACACTTGACTAAGCTGTGCCACACCTTGGCCTAGATATGCCACACCTCGGTCTAGGTCATACCATTCCAGGAACAAAATCACTCATATAAAGATCAAGGATCTAGAACGCCTAGATATTAACATCTCGGCCCAGATGATGCACATCTCGGCCTAGGCAGCACAAACCTCGGCCCAGATGGTGACATCTCAACCAATATGCGAGGGTGAAGGTGGAGGTCAACCAAAGGGGTTCCAAGATAGTTCTAAGTGATAAAGGTCTCGAAGGTGCCTAGGCTTAAGATGACCTCGGCAACACACCAGTCAAGAACAAAGCATGCAAGCAATCATTCAAGTAAAACAAGGCAAGATTTGCAAATGCACATATTAATACAAGATCATCCATAAATGTATGCAAGTATGACTAAGTCAAAATGAGGGTTGTTACACCAAAGGCCTAAGCATGGAGGCATACACAATGGTCCATTCATAAGGCATAAAACATCAACTCTTTAAAGCATTAAAGGAGTGATAGGTGCAAGTGTATGAGCATGAAACATGGACTGAAATATCATAACAGACGATGCCAAATCATTGAAATGAGCCAAGTAATGCATGCTAGTGACTTAGACACTTGAAGCTAACAAGCTAGGATGCCTTAGGGCTATACAAAGCATGGCATATATGATCAAAACAACGCAAAATAGAGCTTAAGCATGGTAAAACAAGGCTAAAAGCTTCTTAAAGTTAAGCCAAAACATGCAAGCATGATGGTCTAAATGCATGAGACACATTAGGCTACTTCGTGGAAATGCACTATAAGTGCATGGAGCATGCAAGGAGCTATTAAACCAAACCCTAACAGAGGTATGACATGGTGAAATAAGCCCAAGAACATGCCAAAATGGACACAACATAGGCTAGAGTGACATGCTACTTCATGAAGCATACAAAACTAGTGTGTGTGATTTACACTACAAGTGTATAAACCATGCATGGAGTGACCAAACCAAGCAAAAACAGTGGTAAGCCTCAGCAAAATAACCACAAATACATGCTAAGATACAAGCTAACACAGGCTTAACAAACATGTTCACTCATGAGGCATATAAAGCAAGTATTGAGGACACAAGGAGAGGGGATGACCCTCTCCTTTTTGGGACCTAAAAACACCATCCCCACCACTGAAATCCCTCTGGATTTCAGTGGTGGGATGGCCTAAACAAGGTGATCCCAAAGCTTAAAAAAAAAACACAAGAACAAGGACAAACAAGGCCTAAGAGGGGGTAAATAACCCCAAACCAAAAATTGACCTTAAACAAAGGTCTCAAGCACACAAAAATAGAAATTTTTTTAGTTTAGAGTTAAGCTTAAAACAATAAGCAAGAAGGTCTAAAAGCTTAAGCAAGAATGGGGTGTCTAAAGGTTAGTTGCTCACCCTTGTAGAACCTCTTCAAGAACAAAGCTCTAGCAGCTTTTTCTGACTAAAACCAACTCAAGAACTCTGAAATCAACCTCAAGGGACCTTAGCTTCAAGAGGATGGTGTTCTAGTGTGTGTTTGTGTACAACAGTAAGACAAAACAACACTTTAGAGCACAAAACAAGGTCATACACAGGAATATAGATACAAAAGTATATCTATCTCTCAAGACTGAATTTTCTGAACCTCTGAGAAGGGAGGAGGGGCTCTCTTCTTATAGAATTCAATTCCAAAGCTTCTTGGAGAAGCTAAGCCAAGGGGCAAATCCCTCCATACACGTGCATGGGGGGGTGAATTGTGCATGCCAGCTCTGACAGCTGGCATAAAATATCTGTAAAAAGTAGATGAACAGGGTTCGGCCAGAAAATATGGCCGATCGACCAACATAAGGGCCGACCGACCAAAAAAAGTGCCGATCGACCAACACTTTTGACCGATGGCAAGAAAACCAGACCGATGGCATCATGCCTTAGCCGATGGGTTGAGGGGATGGCCAACAAGCCATCCTCTTCCCTCAAAATTAAAAACACAAGTGCTTGGTCCACAACCAAGCACAAAATAGTCAAGTTGAAAGATCGTGAGGCAAGGCGCACGGCCGAGTCCTCCGGGAACTCATAACGAACACGAACATGGATGATCACCGAGTGTTCAAACGATGATGTCCAAGTCTCTAGGACTGTCAAAAATGGGGTGTCTACAGCAACTGATACATACATTCCCTGTAAAGACGCACCCTAACAGCATATATCAAGCAAGTGAGAGCCAAAACACCCCTATGGTGGGGTCGGGTTTCCCTGTCCTATTTTTGTCAAGAGCTAGGGATTCACTACGCACGCAAGCTGTTTCAAACAATCCTGCATTCGGGTGAGCAACCTGTCCTAGTTTGGAACAGTCGACTTTCGATATGCAACTAGGTCAAATGGTCAAAAAGGGTGCCTCAACAAGACCACCTAATATACCTCTCACACCTAACACCGAGAAATGAAAGGTGGATCAAACGGTATGGTGGTGATCCAAATCCAAGGTTTGTGTTCCCATAGTGGTAGAGCCCGTAACCGATCAGCCTTATGGCACGCTTTTCCAAGCAAGCCTCCGGCAAATCGTTCTGGAATAACAGACGGCAAACACTATGACATAGGCGCACCAATGCAAATGCAATGCAAAGAAACACATAACTGTAGATAAAATGACCTATCATGATGTTCGAGTCAAGTTCTCTAACTCCCCAGCAGGGTCGCCACAAACTGTGGACTCGACTTTCTTCGCGCGCCCCTTTTTGGAGAAGGCGCGAGTTGGTCTCCTACAGTTCGGACTCCTGTCACGGTTATGAATCTAATCTCACAAAGTGCAATGTGAAACTGAAAAACACCAAAGAGTCCAATCCAACAAATCATTTTGGAAAATCGATTTTGAATCAAATATTGCCAAAATTGGACTACTTTGCCAGATTACAGAGTCGCCACCTAAATATTTTGTTTTTGGAAGATTTAGGAAACCTTGACTCGTGCCAAAGGCCACGTGTCCATCATCACCAAAGTTGTCTCGACTCGGGAACTTGGGTACGAGAGGGGAAGGCCCTGAAATGAGCACCCCCGCTCACCCGATCAAAGGATCGGCCTCTACTAAGCAAGATATGTTGTTTTATAAACACATGTGTTCTTATTCCGGTTATTAGCTAACATACTATGTGATGCGCACAGCATACAAGTATAGACTAAAATCACAAGAATTGGAACAAAACAATTCATGTTGGTTTTTCGAAAATGGTTTGAAAGTGCCACCCTCGAGTGGGCTAAAGCGCGGATTTGCCACCCTTAAGTGGGCTTAAAACATGATTTTGCCACTTCGCAAAGTGGGCTTAAGCATACATTTGATGAATTGTTCCAATTCAAGCAACCAAGCCTTCATCCACAAGCATTCATGCAGTTTAGCAGATAAGCAAATAGCCTCATGGCAAGCATGCGATCATGGCATCACTCACCTTCATGCAAGTATGCTAAAACGTAAAACTTACAACGTACTCCAAGCCAAAACAAAAGCTAGTTAGAAACAATGCATGATCCTAACTATACACAATGCCTAATGCAACACATGCAATAATGCAATTAATAGGCTCGGTTATCTAAGATGGCATATGAATGCAACACTTGATAACATGCTTTTAAACACCTATTCTAGTAAGTGTATTGAAATACAATGCAGTTTGAATGATGCACCGAGCCTCGATGCATGCAAGACAAATGGATGAATGATGCACGCATGGAAGCATAAGGTATGCGAATTAAAATATGCCCTCATCTAACCATCTAAAGCGGTTAAATAAAAAGGAGAAAGACGTGGGGTTGGAAGACATGCACACACACACACACACTTATTACAACATTGTGCCCTCGCGAAGGAGGGTCCAAATAAATAAGCTAAGCTAACTAATCTAATTAAACTAATTAGACTAATTATTACAAACCGAATTGAATAACTAGTAAACTACTTACTAATTATTACAACACTTAACTAATTAGCATACTAATTAATTAAATTACAAATTCATGCTATCTAATAAGATAAGCTTTAAACTACACTGCCTCAGCTTTGTTTGAAGAAGTTGAACATCCATGCCTCAGTTTTCGTCCTGAAAAGCCTTCCGATTTGCTCTTTAGAGGCTCTGTTTGCAGGGTGTCTCCAAGAACTTTCTGCTGAACCTTACCAAATAACTGTTGGGGAGTGCAGCAGTGGCCTACCGGCCATTAGGGCTTGTTGCCGGCCACTTGCCGGCCAAGGGTGTGATCTACCGGCCAACAATGAAGAACTGTTGGCCACCAATAAGGCAGTGCCGGCCACTGGTGTGCTGTAACACCAAACTACAATAGAGCATACACAGAGGAAAATAGAGGGTTTTTCTAAGACATGTTTGTACTGCACCCCCTCCTTACCATCTTAAAACATCAAAGAAGGGGGGCTATTGGATCCAAAACCACCAACCAAGCATTTTGATGCATGATGGCCAAGGATCCAACTTGTACACTTTCAATAAATGCACAAAACAAAGACTCAAGCCCACTACCTTATCATGGATGATCAAAGGTAATGGAGACCAAGAAACGTGACCCGTTTCATCACAATGAGTATCAAACGTCTCGCATTTCGCATGTTTGGATTAACGTCCGATCCAAATACATGTAATGCAACACAAATGCTTATCTTGCACAAGTTTTACTTTGCTTAATTCTTGTTTACACATTTTACATTACCGAGCTATTCATTAACCGGTTAAGTTGAAGTGATTGTCCTCTAATGAGAGGGGGATCAAACAAAGAACGATTCAAGACATGAGAGAGATCATGCCTTTGGTTAGTAGAAACCCTCAAAAGAAGGCTAAAACCATTGAGCATAAGTCTCAATCTCAAGCTTGAACACAACCTTAAGCTTAACCAACCCTCAAAACAAATCTAAAGTGAAGAAATGAGGGAGGTTGTAGAATTTCAGTGCTGAAATGGCATGAAACACAAGACTATAGCATGCAAACAACTCATGTACAACATGTTGATGGACTCAAGCATTAAAACTAGTGAAGAGCACTACACTAGAGGCATGCAATATCAAGCACAAAGGACCAAACCAGCTCTGGACAAAGCTAAATCATACCAAAACAATGGCTAAAATGAGCTGAGATGGTAGCATGAAAAGCAAGAAAACATGCTCATGTATTGGCTCATAAACAAGGCTCAAAGCACGACTCTCAAAAGCAATGAAAAAGTGAGATATGTGAGAGTGTGACAAAGATATATGCACTGAAATTACATGTTAAATGATGCTACAGCATGCAAATAACACAAGCAAACCATGTTGGAGGCCTTGAAACACAAAGCTAGTAAAGACCATTTGCACTATAGCTATACAAAGCATGAGTCATGTGATCAAAGCAGCCCAAAACAAAGCTAAAACATACTAAATCAATAGCAAAAACAAGCTAAGATAGAGCCTTACGGAGGTAGAAAAACATGCTCACATGCTAGGCCAACTACACATGCAAACAAGACACAAGAAGGGGAGGCCACCCCCTCCTCTTTTGGACCTCAAAACCAACTTCCCACCACTGAAATTCCTCTGGAATTCAGTGGTTAAAAGGCCATGAAAATAGTGTTTTAAAAGCTTTGAAAGATGGCTCAGAAGGCTTTACAAGCCAAAGAGCAAAGGGAGGAAACCACCCCCTAACTAAACAAGGCTTAAACCACCATTTTAAAACTTTTAAAAAAGAGTTTTTTGGAAGTTAAAACCAGCTTCAAAGTAGCATATAAAGATGACCAAACAATGAATTAAACAAAGCTTAAAAGAGCTAAGTTCTTACCCTTGAAGCACAGCAACAAAATAGCAAGAATTTTGAACTAAAACCACTCTAAGAAGCTCAAACAAGGCCTCCAAGAACCTCAGCTCCAAGGTGAAGGTGTTTGGCTAAGGGTGCTAGTGCAAATTTGTAGAGAAAACTCACTTTCAAGCACAAAATATAGAGAGAGAAGATTCTAGAGAGAGTGAGAGAGAGGAAATTTCATCTTCCAAAATTTGTAACCCTTTACATGCAAGAAGATGACCTCTATATATAGAAGATACAAAGGCCTCTTGTAAAGATCCAACCATCCACGTGCAAGCAGATGGGCCATTCTGTGCAAACAGCTGTCAAAAATATCTACAAAATATCTATTGATGCATTGGTGGCCAGTCGGCCATCAGTGATTGCCGGTAGGGCTCATTGATGGCCGACATGCCTCATCAATGGCCGGCAGGCCAAGATGCATGGCCGGCAGTGCACCACAAACAACAAGCTTGAAGGACCAAAACATGGTCCAAAAATGAAAAAGAATGGATGCAGCGTTTGGAAAGCTCAAACCTATGGCATCCCAACGCCGATTTTGAGTGCTTAACGAACAATCACACTCGTTGCCAGATGTACTTGCGAGAACATCCAAGTCTTGAGGACGGTAAAAAATGGGGTGTCTACACCTAGGCCTAGCTTGATCGAGGTAAGTTACAACATGTCCCACCAGCCAGGCATACAATTGATTGGTCTCACACATTGTATTTTCTACGTCCCCGTTTCGGGTCAGATACTAGTTTGAGCGTGATCGTTCCAGATGAGGGAAACAAATATCCAACTCCATTTTCAATTTGTGCTTCGCACTTGGCTTGATACCTTGCTGCTTGGAGGATGAGAGAGCTTTCGGCCCTTTTGCTAGCTTCAGTTGTGCCTATTCTAGTGAACATGGTGCCTTTTCCAGCAAGTATGTTGACAACGGGGAAAAGACAGAAAACCCGACTCAACTATGCCCCTAGTTCATCATTTTGACCATTTTTGTTTTGGCTTTCTACTAAAACAATTTTAATCAATATGAGAGTTAGATTAACATGCTTGTTCAACTTTCTGATTTGAAATCATGCAAGTCAGGTTGTAAGCACTAAAAAGTTTCCTTTTTTGGATCCAAGATATGGTCTAGTTTTGGAAAAATGGAATAATTTTTGAGAGAATTAGTCAACCTCAGTAAAAATTCTCAACAACTGTTTTTGCAAATGGCCACTGCTCAACCAACTCGGAATTTACTCTCGAGATGCACAATCTCAGATCTGAACTTGAATTGTCTTGCAGCTAAATCTTCTAACGGAATAGGACATTCCGAATTTGAACGAAGACAAGCCAATTTGCACAAGGATAAAATAGTTGAGTTTAAACAAGGATAAACCAATCAATATGGATAAGCCAAAAAGGCTGAAAATGAGTGGGGCCGAACTTCAGGATGAAGTTGCCTACGTATCCCAAACATGGGAATCAGGCCTGACGCAGTTCTGAGTTAGGGTGCGCTCGGGTGTTGACACTCTCCTTTTGCGCTCTAACTTTTGCCAAGGCCACCCTTCCGAGTTTTCAACCTTGCGAGCTCTGTTTTTCTTTTCTTTTCATTTCTTTTCTTTTTTTCTTCATTTCTTTCATTTTTTTCATTTTCTTCTTTTCTTTTTCTTAATTTTTCTTTTTTCATTTTCTTCATTGTTTCTTTTCTTCTTTTCTTTTTCTTAATTTTTCTTTTCTTCTTCTTTTTTTCTCTGCTCTAACTTTTGCCTGGGTTGTCCTTCCGAGTTTCATCCCAACGAGCCTCTCAAGGATAGAAAAGTGTAACTTGTCCATGTTGATCGGTTTGAGATCTCGAAGCCTTCTGATTCCAGGAGAACGTCTACTGTTCATTGATGATGTAGGAGTCCATTTAATCGGGTCTGATTGCCCCTAGTGTTGCGAATAGGAACTTGATTGTCCTTCAGTAATAAACTTTCTTCTCTCCGTTTCTCGGATTTGGCTTTCTTGCCAGTCTTCATTGGTTTGCGGAATGACTCATCTTTTGAATCTTTGAGCACATCTAACCTTTTGTTGCCTCTAGTTCAAGGGATGCTTCTGATCCAGCTACGCAAGCTTCCTTTGATGACATTTGGATTTCTTGATCTGACTTTCTTGCCCCTAGTTCGAGGGCTGCTTCAAATCTGGCCTGGCAGGCCTCCTTTGATGTCATACGACCTTATTGCCCCTAGTTCATGGGCTGCTTCAAATCTAGCCATACAAGCCTCACATTATGGTTGACCGTTGAACACTCTGAATCCAAGTTCAAGGTTTGAAAGCAAAAGGGATTGAGTCTCGAGGCTAAAAGCGATCCTATACTGCACAATCTCAAGATCAATTCCATGCATGTCTTCGCTGGACCACGCAAAACATTTTGTGAAAACTTTTAAGAAAATACCTAGTCGCTCACGTTGAAGACAATGCAGAACCAATCTGGATCAAGCTAGGATCCTTCTCAGTACTCACATTAACAAACATGATCTCATTCATTAAGGGCTTAGCATGCCTCTCTTTCTCTCAATCGATCAAATTTTTACAAATCCCAAGGAATTCCTCCCTCTTTGTTTTCATCACTGTGTTAGAAAAGTTTTGAAAAATTTAGGTCAATGCAATGATTTCAAGGCACAGAAAGTAGGTGAAAATTTCTGTCATTTCATTCAGATCTTCCGGCACAACTGGCTCCATGGCAGAAATAGATGCAAAAGAAATGGTGTAAAAGACAAACACAAAACAAGATAGTGATGTCCGAGGTAATACCCCTGAAATCACCCGACTCTAACATAACAGGACTGACTCGATACAACAAGACAGACTCAACACAACACAATAGAACTGACTCAATACCCAAGTCAGAAAACAAAGTAAACAGCATTTGCATATTGCTCAAAATAGTGCGTGCTATTTCCATATCTGGAGTAAAATGAGCGCCATCAGCAGGTGGTTCATCCCCCGATCACATAGTCACATTATCTCACAAGTTCACTGATCCAGTGCCGATAGACTTTGCAGAGCCTGGTGCGACGATGGCTTCTTTGTCAATCAGATCTTGTATTTCATGGCGAAGATGAAAACAAAGGTCAGTGCCATGGCCGGTTTATTGATGGAAGGCACAGTACTTGGCCACATCATGCTTGGCTAAAAGGGGATCCAGGAGAGGCCGAGGTTCATGGGGTTTGAGATGGCCTTGTCCAACGAGGATTTGGACAACTTTGACCAAAGTCATGTAGAGGGGATTGACGATCCTCTGGCCTCGGCGTTGGTACTTCGAGGTTTGTGAAGTGTTGGATGTACTAGGAACGGGGTTGGCAGGTGCTGACTGGGTTTGATGATCTCTTCTAAGTATAGGATTGAAGCTGAAAGGGGTGTTTCTAGTACAACATCCCTTTTCCCGGCTTGCCCCTTGATTCAGAATCCTCTCACCGTGAGTAGCAAAAGTGTCATCCACAGTTTTGCAACAACTGCGAGCACTTGCTATTTGTTCAGTCCTTCGGCGTTCAAAGCCTCAAAAGCCCACTAAAAATGTTCATAGGGACCAATGCTTGCTCCTACCATATTCTTTCCATTTGCCTCCTCTTTGCCAAGAGATTGGACTTCTTCCAATGTAGCCCGTCCCAAGATTGGGGAGCCTTTTGGTGTGAAATTTCTAGCATGTGATGTGGTCAATGACGGAGCCAATATCCCAAAGGCCAAATCTGCCACAGTTCTCTGAAGATCTTCAATCATTCTCATCAGCTCAGAAGTAGAAGGTTCAAGGATTTGAGATGATTGGGGTTCAAGAGCATTCATCATGCACAATTCCGTGCTTTCTGGAATGAACACCTCAGGCTTAGGTAAATAAGCTGGGGTGATGTATATGCTGGGGTTGTAGGCGGATGGCAGTATATGGATTAGATTGAGATGTAAAGGTGACGGGTCAGTACTAGCCCGAGGTCCTTTTGATGGATCTATGGTCTCTTCGTCAATAAGATCCTGAATCTTATGACAGAGGCGAATGCAATGGTTCATATCATAACTGTGCTGTTGATGATAGGCACAGTATTTAGCTGGGTCATATCTTGGTGGAAGAGGATTTGGAAGGGATTGAGGTTATAGGAGCTCTACTTACCCTTCTTCTCGCAGCATTTTCAAATCTTGAGAAAGACTCATGTAAAGAGAATGGAAATTTCAGGCTTGGGGCCGAGTTGAAGTAGTCGATTTTTCGCCATTAAGGGAAGTGGTGATAGTGTCTACTTCTGAGCATTTTGCAGCTGTGCTACCATCAATAGTAGCATTGGAACTACCAACAACATTCTTCTTCAAAAGGCTCATTATCTTCCACAAAGATCCCTTGTCTAATGGCATCCTGGATTTGAACCCCCATTCCATGAAGGTCTGGAAAGGTAAACAGAGGTAGAACGATCATCTTTTGCAGCAACTTGCCATGCAGATTCTGAACAATCATCCTAATCTGATCTTTGTCGAAAGGCCTTGTAGTCACCATCAAGGCTTTTGCTCTCCATCTCATCACGAACTCTGAAAAACCCTCCTTTGGCTTTTGGCGGGTGACTTTGAGATCACGAGTTGTGACCTCGATCTATGTGTTGTAGGAGTATTGAGCAATGAAGGCCTCAGCCATCTCTTCCCAATTCTATTTCACAGAGTCCTCCAATTTCGCATACCAGATTGTGGCTATTCCAGATATGGTTTAACTGAACAGTGACAAGTTATGGGCTGGGGTCAAACCCATTGGCCTCAGGATATCAGAAAACAACCGGAGATGCACCATTGGGTCTCCAGAGCTGTCGAAGCGGTCGATATGCGGCATTTTAAACCGCTCCGGTAAGGTAATTGCAGATTTCGTATACCCGTCCTCTAAATCCGGGATGGAGTTCACTCCTTATGCACGTTTGAATAACTTCTCCAGTTTATTGACCTTAAGTGCATTTGGGTCAACTTCAAATTCAAACGAAGCTGCGGTTTGTTAGACAGGAGCTTTAGAGACCTGTTCTGGGATTGGCTCCACCGAATTGCCCTGAGTCACTTGGACATTAGCAGTATGGACAGTGGCTCCGGGTGTTAGGTTTCCCATGAGAGGTGCATGAGATGTAGAAGCCGCAACCAGCTGTGGCTATTGTTGTTGTAACCGGGTTATCACTTCGGTCTAACGAGCCGTGACTTTAGCCTGACGTACTAAGTCCTGCTGCAGTGCCCTGATTGTCTATTGCAAGTGTTGTATCTATTCTTCCACACTGGTTGTGGGATACTGAGCCATAGGAATGGGTGATTGATTTCATGCTGAGTTGAATGCAGACAACTGTTCCCAAACCAGACTAAACCCGGGTGAACTGAGGTGTGACTACTGTAGAAACTACACTGGTGAATTCTGCCTGAACCTCCTTTATCTTGTAACTGGTGGGGGTGAGGTAAACACAGGTTGCTTTGGAACAGTTTCTAACCTGACAAAGTCTATCAATACAAGTCCAGAGTACTAGAGGGATATTGAAGCCTTCTGAAGCTTATGGTTCCAATACTACCTTGCAAAAGAGAAAATAGACAGCATCTCAGCCTGATTTCACTAGAACAGATATGAACATAGCTGAATGACTGCACTCTTTACTGAATTCTGCTCCAAAACAGATACTAACTTGGCAACTGATATGCACATTCCTGTACAATTTCACTGTAAAGCACATACCAATTAAAGAGAGCCAAATCACCCCTATGAAGAGGTAGGGTTACCCTATCCTAGTTTCATCAGGAACTAGGGATAACTATTCAAACAAAGTGGTTTCACCACAATCCTACATTCAAGTAAGCAACCTGTCCTTATTTGGAATAGTCTCTATAGCTTTTGATATACAACTAGGTCAAGTGGTCAAAAGGGTGCCTTAGCAAGACCACCTAATATACCTCTCACACCTAACACCGAGAAGTGAAAGGAGGATCAAACGATACAACGGTAGTCTAGATCCAAGGTTTGTGTTCCGATCGTGGTAGAGCCCGCAAACCGGTCAGCCTTATGGCATGGTTTTCCAAACAAGCCTCTGGCAAACCGTTCAGGAATAGCAGATGGCAAACACTATGACTTAGGCGCACCTATGCAAATGCAATGCAAAGAAACACATAAATGTAGATAAAACAACATATCATGAGTTCGAGTCAAGTTCTCTAAATCCCCAGCGGAGTCACCAGAAACTGTGGACTCGACTTTCTTCGCGCCCCCATTTCGAAGAGTCGCGAATTGGTCTCCTACAGTTTGGACTCTTGTCACAGTTCTGAATCCAATCTCACAAAGTGCAATGTGAGACTGATAAACACCAAAGAGTCCAATCCGGCAAGTCATTTTGGAAAATCAGATTTTGATTCAAATAATGCCAAAACTGGACTGTTTTCCTAGATTACAGAGCCGCCACCTAATTATTTTTTTTTTTTTTTGGAAAATTTAGAAAACCCTGACTCGTGCCAAAGGCCACGTGTCTGTCATCACCAAAGTTGCCTCGGCTCAAGAACTTGGGTACGAGAGGGGAAGGTCAAGAAATGAGCACCCCCGCTCGCCCGATCAAAGATCGGCCTTTACTAAGCATGATATGTTGTTTTATAAACACATGTGTTCTTATCCGGTTATTAGCTAACTTTACTATGTGACGCACACACAAGTATAGACTAAATGACAAGAATTGGAACATGATTTGCCACCCTCAAGTGGCCATAAAACATGATTTGCCACTTCACAAAATGGGCTTAAAACTCATAGTTGTCAAATTGTTCCAATTTAAGCAACAAAGCCTTCATCCATAGGCATTCATGCAGTTAAGCATTTAAGCAAATAGCCTCATGGCAAGCAAGCGAAACATGGCAGCACTTACACTCATACAAGTATGCTAAAGCATAAAACTTGCAGAGTACTCCGAGCCAAAATAAAAGCTAGTTAGAAATATGCATGATCCTAACTATAAAAAAGGCCTAATGCAACGCATGCAAAATGCAACTAAATGGACTCGGCTATCTAAGATGGCATATGAATGCAACACTTGATAACATGCTTTGAAACACGTATACAAATAGGTATTGAAATTCAATGCAAATTGAATGATGCACCAAATCCGGTGCATGCAAGACAAATGAATGATGCAAACATGCAAGCATAAGGTATGCTAATCAAAACATGATCCCTAAACTATCCATTGAAAGCGGTTAAATAAAAGGGAGAAAGACATGGGGTTGGAAAACATGCACACACACATGCACACTTATTACAACATGGCACCCTCTCGAAGGAGGGTCTGAATGAATAAGAGCTAAGCTAATCTAAGCTAAGCTAAGCTAACTAATCTAGTTAAACTAATTAGACTAATTATTTCAAACCAAATTGACAAACTAGTAAACTACTTACAAATTATTACAACACTTAACTAATTAGCACACTAATTAATTAAATTACAAATTCATGCTAAATAAACATGCAAAATGCTAAACTACACTGCCTCAGCTCTACTTTGGAAAGTAGAAGATGCGTGCACTCGGCTTCCGCCCCGAAAAGCCTTCCGGTTTACTCTTGAGAGACTCTGTTTGCAAGGTTAAGCTTGCTCCAAGAACTTTCTGCTCCACCTTACCAATTCCATGTCAAGGAATGCACCAGTGGCCTGCCGGCCATCTGTCGGCGAAATGTGTGCTATGCCGGCCAAGGATGAAGCACTGTCGGCCATCAGTGAAGCACTGCCAACCACTAGTGTGCTGATTCACCAAACTACAACAGAGTACACACAGAGAAAAATGGAGGGTTTTTCTAGGACATGTTTGTACTGCACCCTCTCCTTATCATCTCAAAACATCAAAGGAGGGGAGCTATTGGGTCTAAAATTTGGCAGTCTAACAGAAACGACTTTTTGGAGACAATTTTGGAACGAGTTCGAAATTATCTCAATTTTTAGAGTTTGATCAGAAACGGCATTTTCGCAACACTTTTGAGACGAGTTAGACATCGCCTCAAATTTTGCAGTCCAATCTGAAACAAAAATTTAGGTACACTTTTGGGACAAGCTCAGAATTGTCTCAAATTCAGGAGTCTAAACGCAAATGGCGTTATATTGACACTTTTGGGATGAGCTCAGAATTATCTCAAATTTGGCAGTCTGATCGAAAACGGCATTTTAACGACAATTTTGTGACGAGATCGAAATTGTCTCAAATTTGGCAGTGTGATCAAAAATAACATTTTAGTGACACTTTTGGGATGGGATCAGAATTCTCTCAAATTTGGTAGTCTAATCAGAAACGATATTTTGGCATCACATTTGGATGGAGCTCAGAATTGTCTCATATTTGGCAGTCTGATCGGAAATGGAATTTTTTTGACATTTTTGGGACAAGCTTGGAATTGTCTCAAATTTTTCAGTCTTATCTGAAACGACATTTTCGCGACCCTTTTGGGATTAGCTCAAAATTGTCTCAAATTTGGTAGCCTGATTAGAAACACATTTTGGCGACAATTTTGAGACGAGTTCGGAATTGTCTCAAAATTGGCAGTCAAACTAGAAACGAGGTTTTGGTGACACTTTCGGGATGAGTTCTGAATTCTTTCAAATTTAATAGTCTAATCGGAAACGACATTTTGGCGATGCATTTCGAACGAGCTCAGAATTGTCTCTAATTTGGCAGTTCGACCTGAAACGGCATTTTGGCGACACATTTGAAAAGATCTTGGAATCATCTAAAATTTCGCAGTCTGATCAAAAACGGCATTTTAACGACACATTTGGCACGAGATCAGAATTGTCTCAAATTTGGCAGTCTGATCTAAAACGGCATTTTCGCGACGTTTCGGAGACGAGATCGGAATTGTCTCAAATTTGGCAGTGTGATCGAAAAAAGCATTTTAGCAACACTTTTGGGACGAGGTTGGAATTGTCTCAAATTTGGCATTCTAATCGGAAATGGCATTTTGGCGACACGTTTGAGAGAGCTCAGAATTGTCTCAAATTTAGCAGTCTGATCGGAAACAGCATTTTGCAAACACTTTTGGGACGAGCTCTGAATTGTGTCAAATTTTACATTATTATCCGAAACGGCGTTTTCGCGACACTTTTGGGACCAGCTCGAAGTTGTCTTAAATTTGGCTGTCTAATCAGAAACGACATTTTGGAGAGACTTTTGGGACGCATTTAGAAATGTCTAAAAATTGGGAATCTACTCAGCAATGGCGTTTTGGTGACACTTTTGTGATGGGTTCTAAATTGTCTCAAATTTGGCAGTTTGATCAAAAACGGCATTTTGGCGACACTTTTGGGACGAGCTTGGAATTGTCTCAAATTTGACAGTCTGATCTGAAACTGTGTTTTTGTGAAACTTTTGAGATGAGCTTGAAAGTTACTTGAATTTGGGAGTTTCGTTGAAAATTGCATTTTAGCGACACTTTTGGGACGAGATCGGAATTGTCTTAAATTTGGCATTTTGATCGAGATGGCGTTTTGGCAGCACTTTTTAGACGTGCTCGAAATGTTTCAAATTTGGCAGCCTAATCGGAAACGACGTTTTGGCTACACTTTTGGGATGAGCTCGGAATTGTCTCTAATTTGGCAGTCTAATCTGAAATGGCATTTTCATGACACTTCCAGGATGAGATCAGAATTGTCTCAAATTTGGCAGTCTAATGAAAAACGGCATTTTAGCGACATTTTTGGGACAAGTTCGGAATTATCTGAAATTTGACTGTTTGATTGGAAGCTACATTTTGGCGACACTTTTGGGACAAGTTCTAAATTGTTTTAAATTTGGCAGTCTGATCAGAAACGACATTTTGACAACACTCTTGGGATTAGCTCGAAATTGTCCCAGATTTGGTTGTCTGCTCAGAAACGGCATTTTGGAAACACTTTTGGGACAACCTCTGAATTGTCACAACTTTAGTAGTGTGATCGAAAATGGTATTTCAACGACACATTTCGAACGAGCTCGGAATTGTCTCAAATCTGGCAGTCTGATAAAGAAATGGCATTCGGTGAAACTTTTAGAACGAGCTCAGAATTATCCCGAATTTGGGAGTCTGATTGGAGACGGCGTTTTCGCAACATTTTGGATCGAGCTCGGAATTGTCTCAAATTTGAGAGTCAGATCGGAAATTTCATTTTTAGCGACACTATCGGGCCAAGCTCGGAATTGTTTCAAATTTGACAGTCTATTCTGAAACAGTATTTTCGCGACACTTTTGGGACAAGTTTTGAATTGTCTCAAATTTTGCAGTCTGATCGAAAATAGCATTTTCGCGACACTTTTGGGACGAGTTTGGAATTGTCTCAAATTTTGCAGTCTTATCTAAAACGGCGTTTTCGCGACACTTTTGGGACCAGCTCGAAGTTGTCTCAAATTTGGCAATCTGATTGAAAATGACATTTTGGAGACACTTTTGGGACGATTCAGAATTGTCTGAAAAATGGCAATCTAATCAGCAGCGGCATTTTGGTGACATTTTTGGGGAGAGCTTCAAATTGTCTCAAATTTGGCAATCTGATCGAAAATGGCATTTTCGGAACACTTTTCGGACGAGTTTGGAATTGTCTCGAATTTGGTTGTCAGATCAGAAACGACGCTTTGGAGGCACTTTTGGAACGAACTCAGAATTAACTCAATTTTTTTTGTCTAACGGAAACGGCATTTTGGGGTCACTTTTGGAATGAGTTCAGAATTGCCTCCAATTTTGTTTTCTAATCATAAATGGTATTTTCGCGACACTTTAGGAATGAGCTCAGAATTGTCTCAAATTTGGGAGTCTGATAAAAAACGGCATTTTCGCGACACTTTTGGGACAGGCTCAGAATTTTGTCAAATTTTATAGTCCAATCTAAACAGTATTTTAGCGACACTTTTGGGATGAGCTCAGAATTGTCTCAAATTCGGCAGTCTGATCGAAAATAGCGTTATATCCACACTTTTGGGATGAGCTCGGAATTGTTTGAAATTTGGCAGTTTGATCGGAAACGGCATGTTTGCAACACTTTTCGGACAAGATCGGAATTGTCAGAAATTTGGCAGATTGATCAAAAATGGCATTTTGGCAACATGTTTTGGATGAACTGGGAATTGTCTCAAATTTGGCAGTCTAGCTGGAAATTATGTTTTTGCGAAACATTTGGGATGAGCTTAGAATTGTCTAAAATTTGGGAGTCTGATCGAAAATTGCATTTTGGCTACATTTTTGGGATGAGCTCGGAATTGTCACAATTTGCCAGTCCATTCTGAAACGGCATTTTAGCAACACTTTTGGGACGAGCTCGGAATTATCTCAAATTTGGTAGTCTGATCAGAAACAGCACTTTAGCGACACTTTTGGGATGAGATCTGAATTGTCTCAAATTTGGCAATCTGATCAGAAATAGCATTTTGGCGACACGTTTGGGTCAAGTTTGGAATTCTCTCAAATGTTGCACTCTAATCTGAAACGGCAATTTGGCAACACATTCGGGACCAATTGAAAATTGTCTCAAATTTAGCAGTCTTATCGAAAATGGCATTTTGGCGGCACTTTTTGTATGAGCTCGAAATTATATTAAATTTGACAGTCTGATCAGTGATACTTTTGGGACGAGATCAGAATTCTCTGAAATTTGGTACACAAATCGGAAACAGCATTTTGGTGACACGTTTAGGATGAGCTCAAAATTGTCTCTAATTTGGCAGTCTAATCAGAAATGGCGTTTTTGCGACACTATTGGGACGAGCTCGGAATTGTCTCAAATTTCACAGTCAGATCTGAAATGGCATTTTGGCGACATTTTTGGGACGAACTTGGAATTTTCTCAAATATTTGCAGTCTGATCAAAAATAGCATTTTTGCGACATTTTTTGGACGAAATCAGAAATGCCTTAAATTTGACTGTCTGATCGGATGGCATTTTGGAGACACATTTCGTACAAGCTCGGAATTGTCTCTAATTTTGCAATCTGATCGAAAATGGCATTTTGGCAACACATTTGGGACGAGGGCAGAATTGTCTCAAATTTGGCAGTCTAATCTGAAACAAAGTTATAGCGAAACTTGTAGGAAGAGCTTAGAATTGTCCTAAATTTAGCTGTCTGATCGAAAATAGAATTTTGTCGACACGTTTGGCATGAGCTCAGAATTTTCTCAAATTTGGCAGTCCAATCGGAAACGATGTTTTGGCGACACTTATGGAACGGGCTCAAAATTGTCTCAAATTTGGCAATCGGATCTGAAACGACATTGTCGCAACACTTCTGGGACGAGAACAAAATTGTCTCAAATTTGGCAACCTGATCGAAATCGACATTTTAGAGACTCTTTTGGAACGAGTTTAGAATTGTCTCAAATTTGGCAATTTGATCGAAAATGGTGTTCTGGCGACACTTTTGGGATGATTTCTGTATTTTCTCAAATTTGGCAATCTGATTGAAAACAACGTGTTAACGCCACTTTTAGGAGGAGCTCGGAATCGTCTCAAATTTGGCAGTCTGATCTGAAATAGCATTTTGGCAACACTTTTGGAACGAGCTCTGAATTGTCTCAAATTTGGCTGTCTGATCTGAAATTGTGTTTTCGAAACACTTTTGGGACCAGCTTAGAATTGTAAGAAATTTAGCTGTCTGATCAAAAATGGCGTTTCAACGACACTTTTTTGATAAGCTCGGAATTGTCTCAAATATGGCAATTTGATCAAAAATGGCATTTTAGCGACACTTTTGGAACAAGCTTGGAATTGTCTCAAATTTGGGAATTTGATCAGAAACACCTTTTTCGCGACACTTTTGGGATGAGATCGGAATTTTCTGAAATATAGCAGTCTAAACAGAAACAACATTTTGGCGACACTTTTGGGACGAGCTAGGAATTGTTTTGAATTTGGCAGTCTGATCAAAAATGGCATTTTTGCGACATATTTGGGACAAGCTCAGAATTGCCTCAAATTTGGCTGTCTGATTGGTAAGGGCATTTTTGCAACACTTATGGAACGAGATCGAAATTGTCTCACATTTGGCAGTCTAACGAAAACGGCTTTTTGGAGACAATTTTGGGACGAGTTCGAAAGTGTCTTAAATTTTAGAGTCTGATTGGAAATGGCATTTTAGCAACACTTTTGGGACAGGTTTGAAATTGTCTCAAATTTTGCTATCCAATCTGAAACGGCAATTTAGCAACACTTTTGGGACGAACTTGGAATTGTCTCAAATTCAGGAGTCTGATCGAAAATGGCATTATATTGGGATGAGCTCAGAATTATCTCAAATTTGGCAGTCTGATCAGAAATGGCATCTTAGCGACACTTTTGGGACGAGATCGAAATTGCCTCAAATTTGGCAATGTGATCAAAAATGACATTTTAGCGACACTTTTGGGATGAGATCAAAATTCTCTCAGATTTGGTAGTCTTATCGAAAATGGCATTTTGGCAACACGTTTGGGAGGAGCTAAGAATTATCTCATATTTGGCAGTCTGATCAAAAATAGAATTTTATCGACACTTTTGGGGCAAGCTCGGAATTGTCACAAATTTTGCACTCTTATCTAAAACGGCATTTTCGCGACACTTTTGGGATCAGCTCGCAATTGTCCCAAATTTGGCAATCTGATCGAAAATGACATTTTGGCGACACATTTTGGACGACTTCAGAATTGTCTCAAAACTGGCAGTCTAATTAGAAACAAGGTTTTGGTGACACTTTTGGGACGAGTTCTGAATGGTTTCAAATTTGGCAGTCTGATTAGAAATGATGTTTTGGCAACATTTCGGATGATCTCGGAATTGTCTCTAATTTGGCAGTTTGATCTGAAACGTCATTTTGGCAACACAATTGGAAAGAGCTCGGAATTGACTGAAATTTGAAAGTCTAATAAAAAATGGCATTTTAGCGACACTTTTGGCACGAGATCAAAATTATCTGAAATTTGGATGTCAGATCGGAAACAACATTTTGGCAACATATTTGGGTCGAGTTCAAAATTGTCTCAAATTTTTCAGCTAGATCTAAAACGGCCTTTTGGTGGCACTTTTTGGACGAGCTCGAAATTATCTCAAATTTGGAAGTCTAATCGGAAACAGCATTTTTGCGACACGTTTGGGAAGAGCTTAGAATTGTCTCAAATTTGGCAGTCTGATTGGAAACGGCATTTTGCCGACAATTTTGCAACGAGCTCTGAATTGTCTCGAATTTTGCAGTGTTATCTGACACGGTGTTTTCGCGACACTTTTGGGACCAGCTTGAAGTTGTCCCAAATTTGGCAATCTGATCGAAAATGGCATTTTGGAGACACTTTTGGGACGAGTTCAGAATTGTCTGAAAATTGGCAATCTAATCAGCAACAGCGTTTTGGTGACACTTTTGCGATGAGTTCTGAATTGTCTCAAATTTGGCAGTCTGATCAGAAACGGCGTTTTGGCGATGCTTTTGGGACGAGCTCAAAATTGTCTCTAGTTTGGTAGTCTGATCTAAAACGCCATTTTGGTAACACTTTTGGTACAAGCTCGGAATTGTCTCGAATTTGGCAGTTTGATCTAAAACTGTGATTTCGCGACACGTTTGGGACGAGCTTGGAATTGTCTTATTGGAAACAACTTTTTGGAGACACTCTCGGGACGAGTTCAGAATTGTCTCAAATTTTGTAGTTTGGTCAGAAACGGCATTTTTGTGGCACTTTGGAAACGAGCTCGAAAGTGTTTCGAATTTGGAAGTCTTATCAGAAATTGCATTTTAGCGACACTTTTGGGATGAGATTGGAATTGTCTCAAATTTGGCATTCTGATCGAAAACAGTATTTTGGCGACAGTTTCAAAACAAGCTCGGAATGTCTCAAATTTGGCAGTCTGATCGGAAACGGTGTTTTGGTGGCACTTTTGGGATGAGCTTGGAATTGTCTCAAATTTAGCAGTCTGATCTGAAATGGCATTTTCGCGACACTTCTGGGACAAGATCGGAATTGTCTCAAATTTGGCAGTCTGATGAAAAATGGTATTTTATCGACACTTTTGGGATATGATCAGAATTATCTCAAATTTGGCTGTCAAATCAGAAACTACATTTTGGCCACACTTTGGGACGAGTTCTAAATTGTTTCAAATTTGGCAGTCTAATTGAAAATGACATTTTGCTGACACTTTTGGGATGAGCTCAGAATTGTCCCAAATTTGGCAGTTTGATCAGAAACAGCATTTTGGAAACGCTTTTGGGACAAGCTCGGAATTGTTACCACTTTAGCAGTTTGATCAAAAATGGTGCTTGCGACACATTTCAGACGAGCTCAGAATTGTCTCAAATTTGGGAGTCTGGTTGGAAATAGCATTTTAGCGATACTTTTAGGACAAGCTCAAAATTGTCTCAAATTTGGCAATCTGAGTGGAAATGGCATTTCACAACACTTTTGGAACAAGCTCGGAATTGTCTCAAAATTAGGAGTCTGATCGAAAATTGCATTATTAGTGACACTTTTGGGACAAGCTTGAAATTTTTTCAAATTTGGCAATCCATTCTGAAACGGCATTTTAGCGACACTTTTGGGACGAGTTAGGAATTGTCTCAAATTTAGTAGTCTCTTTGGAAACGCCATTTTAGTGACACTTTTGGGACGAGATCGGAATTGTCTCAAATTTGGCAGTCTGTTCGGTAACGGTGTTTTGCTGACACTTTTGGGATGAGCTCAGAATTGTCTCAAATTTAGCAGTCTCATCTGAAATGGCGTTTTTGCGAAACTTTTAAGACCAGCTTAAAATTGTCTCAAATTTGGCAGTCTGATCGAAAACGACATTTTTGCGACACTTTTGGGACGAGTTTGGAATTGTCTCAAATTTTGCAGTTTAATCAGAAACGGCGTTTGGCAACACTTTTGGGGTGAGCGTGAAATTGTCTCAAAATTGGGAGTCTGATCGGAAAGGTCATTTTGTTGACACTTTTAGAACGAGCTCGGAATTGTCTCAAATTTTGCAGTCTGAACGAAAACGACATTTCTGAGATAATTTTGGGACTCGCTCAAAATTGTCTCAAATTTGGCAGTCTGATCGAAAACGGCATTTTGGTGACACTTTTGGGACGAGTTTGGAATTGTCTCAAATTTTGCTGTCAAATCAGAAATGACGTTTTGGCGACACTTTTGGAACGAGCTCAGAACTAACTCAAATTTTGTAGTCTAACAAAAATGGCGTTTTGGAGACACTTTTGGGACTAGTTCAGAATTGTCTCAAATGTTGTAGTCTAATAAAAAACGGCATTTTCGCGGCACTTTTGGGACGAGCTCAGAATTGTCTCAAATTTGGCAATTTGAGCGGAAATAGCATTTTCGCAACACTTTTGGAACATGCTCAGAATTGTCTCAAATTTGGGAATCTGATCAAAAATTGCATTTTTAACGACACTTTCGAGATGAGCTCGGAATTGTTTCAAATTTGGTAGTCCATTCTGAAACAACATTTTAGCGACACTTTTGGGATGAGCGATGAATTGTCTCAAGTTTGGCCGTCTCATCAGAAACGACATTTTAGTGACACTTTTGGGACGAGACCGGAATTGTCTCAAATTTGGTAGCCTGGTCGGTTATTGGCGTTGTGGCAACACTTTTGGAACGAGCTCAAAATTGTCTCAAATTTGGCAGTCTCATCTAAAACAGCGTTTTTGCAAAACTTTTAAGACCAGCTTGAAATTGTCTCAAGTTTGGCAGTCTGATCGAAAATGGCATTGTGGCAACACTTTTGGTATGAGCTCAGAATTATCACAAATTTGGTAGTCTGATCAGAAACGACGTTTTGGCGACACTTTTGGGACGAGCTCGGAATTGTCTGAAATTTGACATTTTGATCGAAAAGGGCATTTTGGTGACACTTTTGGAACAAGCTCAGAATTGTCTCAAATTTTACAATCTGAACGAAGATTGAGTTTTTAAGACACTTTTGGGTCCAGCTTGAAATTTTCTTAAATTATGCAGTTTGATCGAAAACGGAATTTTGGCGACACATTTGGGGCGACCTTGGAATTTTCTCAAATTTGGGATTCTGATCGAAAATTGCGTTTTACAGACACTTTTGGGAAGAGCTCGAAATTGTCTCAAATTTTGCAGTCCAATCTGAAACGGCATTCTAGTAACACTTTTGGGACGATCTCGAAATTGTCTCAAATTTGAATGCCTGATCAGCGACACTTTTCTGACGAGGCCAGAATTCTCTGATATTTGGTACACTGATCGGAAATAGCATTTTGGCGACACGTTTGGGACGAGCTAAAAATTGTCTCAAATATGGCAGCCTATTCAGAAATGACGTTTTTGTGACACTATTGGGACGAGCTCAGAATTGTCTCAAATTTTTAAACTAACTGTTACTGCATTCATTAAGAGTGAAAGTTAAAATGACTAGAAGTAAAATGAAGACCATGGGCCAATTTGCCTGTCACATATTAGAGAATGCATTTAACTGATGAGAAATGGCCCACCGCGAGAGATTGCATGAATTGACAGGCTTGATTCACAGCATAAGACAACTCAGGTCTGGTGATTGTAAGATATTGAAGGGCCCCAACAATGCTGTGATAAAGAAAAGGTTGGGAGCATGGCAGAGAATCAACAACTTCGTTTGGAAGTTTGACAAAAATAGGCGTGGCACAGGGCTTGCAATCAACCATTCCAGCTTTGACAAGGAGGTCGAAAGCATAATTATGCTAAAAGAGAAAGAAACCATGAGAGATAGGTTGAACTGAAATGCCAAGGAAGTAGGAAATATTGCCTAACTCCTTCATAGAGAAAGCAAGGTGCATATGAGCCAACAAAGTTTGAAGATAAGCCTGATTATTGCTTGTTAAAATAATGTTGTCCACATATATCAAAATGTAAGTAACAGATGAGGAAGATTTGTGGACAAATAATGAAGAATTGCACTTGCTTTGAATAAACCCTTCAAAGAGAAGAAAAAAGGAAAATGCGAAGAACCAAGCTCAAGGAGCTTGTTTGAGACCATAGAGAGCCTTGTGGAGCTTACAAACCAAAAAAGCATTTGTTGGATCAACAAACCCAGGTGGCTGGTCTATGTACACCTCTTCCTCAAGCTAGCCATGTAAGAAGGCATTGCTAATGTCAAACTATTTAAGAGGCCATTGGTGATGTAAGGCTAGACAAAGTGAGATGCGAATGGTGGGTTGTTTGGCGACGGGACTGAAGGCGTCTTGAAAATCCATACCCTGCTGTTGGAGAAAGCCCTTAGCAACAAGGCAAGCTTTGTGCTGGGCAATAGTGCCATCTAAGTTGCATTTGATTTTAAAAACTTGCAGCCAATAGAATGTTTAGAAGATGGAAGAGGAATAAGTGACCAAGTACCCTGGTGCTAAATGTCAGTGTATTCATCCATCATTGCTTGGAACCAAACAGGAGAATAAAGAACATGTGTATATAGAGTGGGCTCTATGAAAGAATCAGCAGTAAGAGAAGAAGAAGAGAGAGAGCTAGAAAAACAGAAAGGCTTGCTTTTGGATCTGGTTTACGTAGGGCGAATGTTAGTAGAAGCAGGAGGAAGTGGTAAAACATCCTCGATGGAACCAATTGGAATAGAAGGAGAAGAGGTAGTCCGAGGAGTAAGGGAAGGTAGGGTTGTAGAATTGGGACGAGCAGGAGGCTAAAATGCAGCAAGCTGAGGTGGAGAAGAAGTAGCAGACTGTGGGACAACAAGTCAAGCAAGAACAGTAGGTCTAGCAATAGCAGCAGGTCGGTGGATAGACTGGGAGGCAACAGAGGGAAAAATAGGGGAAGGATGCCAAAAAATATGTTGTAAAATAGACAAAGAATGAGGGAAAGTAGGCTGAGTGGAAGAAGCAGCAAAAGGGAAAATATGTTCTTGAAATTCGACATGTCTAGAAAGCAAAAATAGAACCGGTTTCAGAATTAAGACAGCAGTACCCTTTAACTGATGGATGATAGCTAAGAAAAATGAAAGTAGTAGATTTGGGAGCTAATTTACGAGAGGAGTATGGTTTTAACCAAGGAAAACAGAGGCATCCAAAGACTTTGAGATGTGTAGTTAGGGTTGGTTTTAAAAAGAAGTTCAAAAGGAGAGCAGTTAGACCGAGAAGCATTGGGAAGTCCATTCATGAGGTATATGGCAGTAGCTATGGCATCAAACCAGTAGGTAAGAGGTAAAGAAAAGTGATGAAGAAGAGAGATAGCTGTTTCAGTGATGTGCAAATGCTTTCTTTTTGTAACTCCATTCTGAGATGCAGTATAAGGACAAGAGTGTTGATGAAGTATGCCATGGAGACTCATAAAGTTCAACATGGAATGGTTGACAAATTCACGTCCACCATCAGTTCGTAAAATTTGAAGAGGAAGACCAAATTGTTTTTTAACAAAGGCCTTAAAAATCATAAACTTAGAAAAGACCTCACTTTTATTAAAAAGGGGATAAATCCATGTGAATCGACTGAAATCATCAACAAGCAACACATAATATTTGTAAGCAGTAGAGGAGCCATGAAATGGACCCCAAACATCACTGTGAATCAAAGACAATGGATTATTAACAGTGGAGTTTGAAAGTGTAAATAGAAGCGTATGACATTTGGAAGCTGAGCAATCAATACAACTCAAGTCATTTTTATTGAAAACAATAGACAAATGAGACTTAAGTGGTTGAATCATTGAAACAGAGGGATGGCCTAGTCTTTTATGCCATAGTTCAGCAGATGAGGATGAACCAGTAGTGGTAGATGGAGGCAAAGACAAAGTAGGAGGTGAAGAAGTAAAATGATATAAACCACTGGCATAATATCCTTTGTGAAGAATAGCCCGAGAAACTTTGTCCTGAATGGCAAAGGAAGAGTGATAAAAAATGATAGAAGAATTGTTGTCTTTGGCTAATTGTTGTACTGAAAGAAGATTAGATAAAATAGTAGGAACATGAAGAACTTCGTTAAGTTTAAAAGAATGATGTGGAGTTAGCAAAATACCTTTCCCAGTGTTGTGAATGGGGAGAGAGTCACCATTGCCAATAGTAACTTGTTTAGAACCAGAGGAAGGTTGATAGGAGTTCAAACGATGAAGATCATTTGTCACATGTTCAGAGGCAGCGGAATCCAAAAACCAAGGACTGGAGTTCTGAGATGTAGTATCATCGGCCATGGAGGCAACATAAGCTTTGGAATGAGTTTGGGGGTGAGATTGAGGAGAAAAAGTGACTGAGACTGAAATTCAAGATCCAGTCGATGCCAATAATCCAAGGCAGAGTGGTTAGGTTTACCACAGATTTGACAAACATAACCAAAATCCAATCTGCCACGATTTGAAGATCTGCCTTTGAAGTTTGAAGATCTGCTTGGACCAGATCTATATGATCCTCAGTAGGAACCTCCTAAGTCATGTCAAGAAGAACCGTAATTATTGTGATAAGAAGTGAAACCTTTTGATGATTGAGAATCTTTCATTATTGCATAGGCAACAGTAAGAGCAGAGGACTGCTTTATTTTTCCTTCAATGTGAATTTCTTCATGGATATGCTCTCTAATCTTGCTCGAATTGCAGTTTTCAATGAATCATATTTCACAGGTAATCCTTTCAAAGTAATAAGGGCGATATCTTCATCTTCAATAAATGAGGAAGCAATGCTAAGTTGATCAACAAGAGTTTTAATGTTTCTGAGATATACCTCCTTTGAGTCAGAATTTTTCAAGATGGAGTTTAATTTGTTCTGAAGCTGATGGATATGTGATCTTGATAGAGTTGTAAATCGTTTGGCTAATGCAAACTAAATTTCTGACCTAGTTTGAAGATGAAGAACAGTGGTGAAGATAACAAGTAAGAGAGTGGCTGTGATGCAGCTTATTAAATGTACATCAATCATCCTCCATTGAAATGCTTCAAGATTGCACATCTCTACACCAGATGAATTTCGGATACAGTCCGTTGGACATGAATACGAGCCATCAACAAATTTCAGCAGATTAGTAGCGCGAAGAATGTTCTTCATTTGATTGCTCCCAATGATGAAATTTATATTATCTAGTTTTACAGTCACAAGAGAACTTAGATTAGAGATCAGCATATTGAGATTCGAAGGAATCATAGTTAAAGACCATGGAATCATCATTGGAGATGACGCCATTAGAGAGATGCTCGTTGGAGCTTCAAAGCTCTGATACCTTGAAGAATTATTGATATTGTATATTCTACATTACTTTATTCTATTCACTTACAACTATATATATACATGTCAGATATAATGCTTACCAACCTAACTAACTAATCATCTCTAACTAACTTTGTTACAGCGTATGATCACATGTGACACAGTACACCATATACTAAACTATAACTCCATTGTGATCTGCTGATAGGCCTTCTCTATCAATCAAATGGGTTCTACATACACATTAAAGTTATTAAATCTCACAAATTAAAACTCTAAAAGATTTTTGTTATATTTTTCAAAACAAAGAATGTTTAGGTGAACCCTTTATCATCAACACAGCGTAGCCCTGATCATGTCAAGTCATGGAAATCATTAAACACAACAACAATCTTAGCAATATTATCTAAAAAAAGAGTAATGTTAGGAATTATGAAAAGATATCATAAAAATGATCATGAAAGATTCACCACCGTTAGATTACACATATAATAAAACACCACACACTAATCAAATGATTAAAATTTTTCATGAAATATTTCATGATATTTTTTTCATGTCCCTAATATTATTCCTAAAAAATTCGACAAACTTGGTCTAGGTGCATGTACTAGGCTATCAACATACTAGAAAATGCAAAAAAGAAAGGAAATTAGAGGGTAGAGATAGAAATAGCTTAGATCTATTCCAAAAACATAGAGACTAGCATGGATCTATCCCAAATATGGTCAAATGCATGACAATAGAATTTATAGTATAATCAACGAGAAACAATAGATCTAACTATTATCAAATAGATATGACATGTATAGATACTAAGAAAATAAAGTAAATAATCAATTTCAGTTTAGAGGTTTCATACTAAGAGCAAAGGAGAGTGATGCAGAAGTTTGAGTGAGTCTTCAATACTCCTCTCGAGTCATCTCTAATGGAGGTCCAAGATCCCGCTTTGAAATGGTGGATATGGTAGCTTAGTTGAAGAAGATGAGAGTCTTTACGTATATTTTGGCAATTTTTTGGTGCAATATTAGTCCTCTCTTCTTCCCAAGTTATTTATTTATTTATTTATTTATTTTTGGGAGGGGAGAATATATAAACTAAGGGGGGTGATATATAGTCATCAGATGTGTGTATATATTAGATATACGTGCATTTGGGATATTCTAGCCTCTAGGGGACCACTCTGAGAAACAACTGTCAACCGAAAATTAATTGAGGCTACACATAACAACCTGCAGCTACATGTTCTTGGAAGACATAGAACTTGTGGCTGCGTGTTTTGTTGGGTTGTTGGTCTATTTGCTCAAGTAATTCCTTCTTTTTCACAATTCGATTCAATTCTTGATTTGTTTTGAAAGAAATTCGATTTCTGACTTTTGAATAGAAAAACTTGGATTAATCGAACATGTGAAGTGACAATTTCTTGAAAGTACTATTGTAAAAAAGTTTCTCTAGGTCTTGAAAGCGTTTTGACTAAAAAGAGGGGTTATGTTTGGTTTAAGGATCTCACCACCTTATAGTTTCTTTCGAGAAGACATTATCATACATTTCTTCTTTCATCATCGAGGAGCATTAAAGGTGCCTAAATCTTAAAGCCAATCAAAATGAAATGTCTACACCAAAACTATCTTATGTATGTATCCAAAAAAATAAAAAACAAAAAAACAAAAATTATCCATAAACTAGGTTAATTTTGAGATAAAGGGAATTTTTTTTTCAAAGAAAATGACCCACATGCAAGAAGAGAGATTTGAACCACTAACCTCTTAGTGAATTTTCAAGGGTTCTGCCCAAAGGGCTAGACCCGTTGGTTTACTATTTACCAATAATTGAACAACATATTTTTCACAAGGTTGACAAATTTTCTGCTTCAAACAGATTTCCCAATTTAATGCCTCATGCATAATGAAAATCCCTTATGCAATTACAATGTCATTTATTTGGGAGGCCCAATCTTCCTCTGGATCATCTTCTTAAGTGAGTTCTCTATTTTTAGGGTAAAACTTCAGTGTAACAATGATACATGTCATTATCATCCACTAATAAAACACCACATAGATGGGGAACCACACTTTCTACCATCCAACTCAACACACACATATGAATAGCGAGGTAAATTAGTAATTCATGATTGGATGATAATACTACATGTCAATGATGATGTGCTATCATTGTTGTAATGAATTTTTTTCTTCTATTTACCATATGAAAAGAGCATCTCTATTAGTATAGTGTTTCCTTTGCTATTGTAGTATATTAAAAATGCACTTTATATAAATTTATCATAAGTTTCTCCATTAGTATGTAGTATTTACTATGCAAAAATAGAACAAATGCACCAAAAATCTATTATTTTTCTATGCTATTTGCATTTTTATTTATTACCTAACAACTGTCATTCACTAGTTATTTGAGAATTTGTTTTTTTATTTTTTTTATTTTTTATACTAAAAGATGTGTAAAAAGTAGAGAAAGTGACATGACAATTGATAGTAACTTTTTGGTAACAAACCTAACTCCCCAAACGGGGCCTAAATTTAGTCAAAGTTCTAAAATAAATATGAGTTGCACTAAAAATAAAAACAATACATAGTCTGTAGTGACCCACATTTCATGTTCTCATCATGTTCATGAGCATCTGTGTGATTATGATTTGTTAAGTTTGCATGTGTGTGTTGCGATTTGTTTCGTTTGAGTTAATGTGATCCATGCCTTGTCTTGAAGCCTTGTGATTTGTCTAAGTGTAGTATGCTTGTCTTGTTCCTTCCTTGATGTGAAACCTAGGTCACGGCTTGCCGGAGTTATACTAGCCGATGTTATTCCTAGCCGAGGTCATCCTTAGTCTAGTAATAGTATCTTGGAACCCCTTGTCGACCTCAGTCCTTGCCTTGACCACATTAGCCGAGATGTTACCTTGCACCCGAGCGATCTCGTCCTGGAGTGGTGCAACCTAGGCCGAGGTGTGGTGCATCTAGGCCAAGATGTGGCACAGCTTAGTCAAGTGTTGTCCTTCCTAGCCGAGGTCATTGTCGCCTTAGTTGCCGAAGTCCTTTTGTTAGCCGACGACATCCCTTGCCGGAGTGCCATTCCGTGTAGCGTGTTAGATACGCCTCATTGTTAGCCGATGTCATTGCCCCGTCAGAGAGCCCATACCGCTTTGCTTGTTGAACACCCTTCCACCATGCTTTGTCTGGTCTGTCAGCCACCTTTTCAGGATGAACCCAACCAGTCGCCGCCACGTGTCTCAGCAGAGGGTTAACCCCAGAACCGGGTCTAGAAAACTATCATTTAGTATCATAACCTTGTCTTGTAGAGAGAGAAGCTCTAGAAGAGGAAGAAAGAGTTTTAGAGTGAGGAAGTAGATCCTCAAGCTTGATTCCTAGAGATCCAGCCGTTAGATCCGCGTTCTAAGGTTAGATTCTTGATCTACTCATGATGTTCTCTATGTTTATGTTATTGCATTGCATGATCGGACATGATTTGTAAACCATGCATCGTTTTGAAGCTCGATTTTAGAAAGAGAAAATGGCATTCATGTGTTCTTCAAGAAAAGTCTTGTTTTGATCCGAAAGCTTTTTGCCTAGACTCGTGTTTTGTGTTTGTTCTTACATGATTTTCAACTACGGGTACCCAGGTCCATGTTTTCAAACTCATAGCACGAAAATCCCGGATTTGTGATAACAGATTGTGATCGAACATCCATATTTTTCATGTTTCACACTCATGTTCTTCATGTTCATCAGCGGAGGGGAACCCAGAATTTCCCGATCTCTTTTCCTTGCACGTGGCCCTCGGGAACACACCTCGGCGAAGAGGTGTGGAACCTCGGCCTAGACCTGGTTGGTGCCCAGCATGTTTTCGAAACCATTTGTGTACATACGAAACTTGTTGAAGGTGCATTCAATAGGCTTTGCCCTGTATTTGTAGGACTTGGGCTTGTCTCGACCCCGACGTGTGAAGAAACTATGTGAGTGGTATTTTTAATAAAGCTATGTTACACTTGTTTTGATAAATCTTGTTTTGCCTTGTCTTGAAAAGTATTTGATTTAGCATGAATGACTATCCCTACTTGCATATCAAGCACTATCTTGTTTTTATGACATTTCTTGAAAGTCCTTAGCTGCAGGGGACTATAATGCAACTGCACTCTTGTCTTGACAGTCCTTAGTGCTAGAGGACTCTAAACTTTCGCAGCACAGCTTGTCTTGACAGTCCTTAGTGCTAGAGGACTATAAACTTTCGCAGCACAGCTTGTCTTGACAGTCCTTAGTGCTAAAGGACTATAAACTTTCGCAGCACAGCTTGTCTTGAAAGTCCTTAGTTGCAGGGGACTATAATGCAACTGCACTCTTGTCTTGATATGTCATCACCCCTTGAAATAAGTAGATGTTATTAACATCCAAGGAACTTGAAAGCCGGCAAATGAACTTGACTTTTTCTTTGATTGTAAAGTATACTATGTATTGTTTTGTAAGAAATCTTGGATATCAATCATGCAAACCTTTATTTCTAACATCATTCACTGAGTATCCAAGCTCACCCTCTCTATATATATATGTAGGTGATGAACAAGAAGGCATTGAGGCCTAGACGTGATTGCCGATGTGTTTTGGGCGCATAGCCGACATGTTTTGGATTTGTGTTTTGCATCGTCTTGAAGATTATGCTTCTCGGCTTATGTTTTCTTTTGTTTGTTTTGACATATGTCGGCTTGAGAAGCCTTTTGGTCAGGATGTATTTTGGTATCTCATTCTTGTTGTATCTAAATTGTAAGACTTGTAAAGATGCTTGATGTATGACATTCCATTGGACATATGCACGGCTCTCATGGACTACTCAGTTTTATATGTGTATTTTGCTTCCGCTCTTGTAAGCCCCATATTTCATACTCCGGTTGTGTGTGATTTATTTTGTAAGTCGGCCTTCGGTAATCTCGGATTACTGGCCATCACGGCACCAAACTACTAGGGGCGGTTTGGGGGCGTGACAGAATGGTATCAGAGCACAAGATCCTTGTAGTACGTTAATCACACACCTCGAGTCCTAGAGAGCCTAGGATTTCCCTTAGAATGATGTTAGGAATTGCATCATATTGCTTGCTACTTGACTATGTGTGCATCATTTTGGCCTAGACGCTCGTTACTTGCGCATGTGTCATTTGTTTAGTTGTTTTAAAGTCTCATCTTGCATTCCCCCTAGCATCATGAGGAGAGGTAGACCCCCAGTTGGCCGGGATCGTTCAGAAGACAGGTTGGAGAGATTGGAAAGGTTAGTCGAAGGCTTGGTTCGTGAGCAGAGACAACCTAGGCCGCAGGATACTGGTACCACTTCTATGCATGCCGAACAGACGAATGGCCGATATGCAGCTCCACCCCCTCCAGTGCCACAAGTGCCTCCGCAGCAAGCTTTGTATGGGAACGACACGATAACTCTAATCAGAGAGTTCAAGAAGATGAAACCGCCGAGATTTCAGGGAGGCATAGAACCAATGAAAGCCGAGGCATGGGTTTTAGAGATGGAGAAGTTATTTGAAGTTTTCCCCAGTACAGACGCCCAGAAGGTATCTCTGGCAGCATTCACATTAGACGACGATGCTCGTAGGTGGTGGATGATGGTCCGAGAAAGCAATCCGGGTTTGACTTGGGCAAAATTTTTGGAGTTGTTCTACAACAAGCATTTCCCCCTCAGCGTCCGAGACCGAAAGACCACGGAGTTTCAGAATCTGATGCAAGGAAACAAGACAGTCACAGAATATGATCGTGCCTTTACTGAACTGGCGAGATATGCGCCTCATATGGTTGACGATGAATACCGCAAGGCGAGAAAGTTCGAAAGTGGGTTACGTGGACCGATACAAGATAGAGTCAATATGCTCAATATGCCGACATACGCTGGAGTACTGGACAAGGCCATCATGGCTGAAGCTAATTTAAACCGATACCAGAGTTCGGGTGAGGGTCAGAGGAAGAGACAGAATTATGATAATCGCCGAGTTCCGTTCAATGCTAAGAAGAGAATGAGCACAGACAGTTCCAGCAACTCAAATCAGGAGGGTAACGCCAAGCCGGTGTGCGCGAGTTGTGGAAAGCTCCATTTCGGGGTTTGTCGTTGGGCAACAGGAGCTTGCTATGAGTGCGGCGAGATAGGTCATCGTGTGAAGGACTGCCCGAAAGCAAAGGCTGATGACGGAAGGAAGAATGGAAGCACCTCGGGCCTTGCACAGAACAACAACGTTGGGAGGATATAGGCAAGGCAAGGCAGAGTTTTTGCATTAGTACCAGGAGACGCCCAGAATGCCGAGGCGGTAGTGTCAGGTACCCTCTCAATTTGTTCTCGAGATGCATACGTATTGATTGATTCGGGTTCTACGCATTCATTTGTGTCCACTATATTCGCCGAGAAGTTGAGTAGAGAATTAGAACCCCTTGATTATGTATTATCTGTGTCTACTCCATCTGGGAGGAATATGATTGTTACATCCATTTATAGGGCGTGTATTGTTACGATTGAGAGTGTAGAATTGTTAGTTGATTTGATGCCATTAAACATGACTCACTTCGATGTTATATTGGGAATGGATTGGTTAGTGGCGAATCATGCATCCATTAATTGTGTTACTAAGAATGTCACATTGAAGACCCCAAGTCAAGCCGAGGTCATTTTCCAGGGTAAAGGAGTAGTACCCCCACCTTACTTAATCTCATCCATGAAGGCCTACAAGTTGATCCAAAAGGGATGTCAGGGTTATTTGTGCAGTATACTAAGTAATTTGAATGGAAGAGTTGAGTTAGCCGACATACCCGTGGTTGAGGAATTCCCCGACGTCTTTCCGAATGAGTTGCCGGGCCACCTTGTCGATAGAGAAATAGAGTTTACTGTGGACGTCTTGCTAGGAACACAACCTATCTCCAAAACACCCTACAGAATGGCTCCAGCAGAACTTAGAGAACTGAAATCGCAATTACAGGAATTGTTGGATAAGGGATTCGTCAGGCCGAGCACTTCACCGTGGGGAGCACCCGTTCTATTTGTTAAGAAAAAGGACGGCACGCTTCGTCTTTGCATTGACTACAGAGAACTTAATAAGGTGACCATCAAGAACAAGTACCCATTGCCTAGAATTGACGATTTACTTGATCAACTACGAGGAGCACGAGTCTTTTCCAAGATTGACCTTAGGTCGGGCTACCACCAGTTGAAGGTTAAAGCCGAGGACATTGAGAAAACCGCTTTTCGGACAAGATATGGCCACTACGAATTCTTGGTAATGCCCTTCGGAGTAACCAATGCCCCAGCAGCATTCATGGACTTGATGAACAGAGTCTTTAAGCCGTACCTAGATGAGTTTGTCATTATTTTTATCGACGACATATTGATCTATTCCGGGAGTGCGAGCGAGCACGAGAATCATCTGAGACTTGCCCTGCAGACCTTGAGGGATAAGAAGTTGTACGCCAAGTTAAGTAAATGCGAGTTTTGGCTTTCCAGCATTTCATTTCTAGGACATGTGATTAACGAAGACGGTATATCAGTTGACCCCAGTAAGATCGAAGCCATTGTGAATTGGCCGACGCCGACCAACGTGTCCGAGGTTCGTAGTTTTCTGGGTTTGGCAGGTTATTACAGAGAGTTTGTGAAGGATTTCTCGAGGATTGCAGTGCCTTTGACACAACTAACTAAGAAGGGAGCAGCTTATGAATGGACTAAGGAAAGAGAATCGGCCTTCCAGGAGCTGAAGACAAGGTTAGTTACAGCACCAATTCTGGTACTACCATCAGCTAATGAGGAATTTCAGATTTACAGTGATGCTTCACATAAGGGTTTGGGTTGCGTGCTAATGCAAGAAGGTAAAGTCATAGCGTACGCGTCTCGTCAGTTGAAGCCCAATGAAAAGAATTATCCTACCCACGATCTGGAGCTAGCTGCCGTGGTTTTTGCTTTGAAGATATGGCGTCATTACCTGTATGGAACCTCTTGCCAAGTTTTCACCGACCACAAGAGTCTGAAGTACTTGTTCACCCAGAAGGAGCTAAATATGAGACAGAGAAGATGGCTCGAGCTACTGAAGGATTATGACATACAGATTCAGTATCACCCAGGTAAGGCAAATTCCGTAGCCGACGCATTGAGCAGGAAGTTAGTTGGAAGTATGGCGTGCCTGACAGCGGTTTCGGTGGAACCAACCATTATTGAGGAAGTGAAGACCAGACAGAGGGAGGATAAATTCCTCAACAAGGTAATTGATGAATTCGTCACCAAGCCGAGGCCGGGATACACTATGGAGAATCAAGTGCTTAAGTTTGAAGGAAGATTGTGCGTGGCCGACGTACCAGAGTTAAAAAGGAAGATTTTGCAAGAGGCTCATAGTTCCAAGTTTGCCATTCACCCAGGGAGCACCAAGATGTATCAGGACGTAAAGCGGACCTTCTGGTGGCCAAACATGAAAAGAGAAATAGCCGAGTTTGTATTTCAGTGTCTGTGTTGTCAGCAAGTGAAGGCAGAACACCAGAGACCAGCAGGACTTCTTCAACCCTTGTCAATTCCTGAGTGGAAATGGGAGCACATCTCCATGGATTTTGTAGTGGGTCTACCGAGGACGCAAAGAGGTATGGATTCCATTTGGGTTATAGTCGACAGGTTTACCAAGTCAGCTCACTTCTTGCCTGTCAAGACTACATTCAATGCCGACCGACTTGCCGAATTGTACGTGAATGAAATCGTTAGGCTTCATGGCGTGCCGATGTCCATTGTGTCAGACCGAGATCAGAAGTTCGTTTCTAGATTTTGGCAGAGTCTACAAGGAGCCTTGGGAACAGAGTTGAGATTTAGCACAACCTTTCACCCTCAGACCGACGGGCAGACAGAAAGAACGATTCAGACACTAGAAGACATGCTCAGACTGTGCGTGTTGGATTTCCAGGGAAGTTGGGAGTCGCATTTTCCATTAGTAGAGTTCGCGTACAACAACAGTTATCAAGCCAGCATAGGTATGGCGCCGTATGAAGCTTTGTATGGAAGGGAGTGTAGATCGCCGATATGTTGGACTGAAGTAGGAGACAAAGCTCTAATTGGCCCCGAGTTGGTTCAGATGACGACTGAAAAGATCAAACTCATTCAGCAGAGGATTAAAACTGCACAGAGTCGACAGAAGTGTTATGCCGACCAAAGAAGGAGGGAGTTAGAATTTGAAATTGGGGACCATGTATTTTTGAAGGTCTCGCCGATGACAGGAGTTTCGAGATTTGGGAAGAAGGGTAAACTCTCACCCCGATATATTGGGCCGTTTGAAATTCTGGAGAAAGTTAACACCGTTGCTTACAGACTCGCTTTGCCGCCAGATTTGAGCCAAGTCCACAGTGTGTTCCATGTCTCAATGCTGAGAAAATACATCCGAGACCCACTGCATGTCATAGATTACTCTGGAGTTGTAGTTAACGAAGACTTGGGCTACGAAGAGAAGCCGATGAGAATTATCGACAGACAAGTGAGGCAGTTGAGAAACAAGTCGATATCAATGGTGAAAATCGAATGGGAGAAACATTATGGCGCGGAGGCCACATGGGAAAAGGAAGAGGAGATGAAAATCCGTTACCCGGAGTTATTCGTAGGACATGGTAACTTAAGTTTGGGGACCAAACTTCCTTAAGGAGGGTAGACTGTAGTGACCCACATTTCATGTTCTCATCATGTTCATGAGCATCTGTGCGATTATGATTTGTTAAGTTTGCATGTGTGTGTTGCGATTTGTTTCGTTTGAGTTAATGTGATCCATGCCTTGTCTTGAAGCCTTGTGATTTGTCTAAGTGTAGTATGCTTGTCTTGTTCCTTCCTTGATGTGAAACCTAGGTCACGGCTTGCCGGAGTTATACTAGCCGATGTTATTCCTAGCCGAGGTCATCCTTAGTCTAGTAATAGTATCTTGGAACCCCTTGTCGACCTCAGTCCTTGCCTTGACCACATTAGCCGAGATGTTACCTTGCACCCGAGCGATCTCGTCCTGGAGTGGTGCAACCTAGGCCGAGGTGTGGTGCATCTAGGCCAAGATGTGGCACAGCTTAGTCAAGTGTTGTCCTTCCTAGCCGAGGTCATTGTCGCCTTAGTTGCCGAAGTCCTTTTGTTAGCCGACGACATCCCTTGCCGGAGTGCCATTCCGTGTAGCGTGTTAGATACGCCTCATTGTTAGCCGATGTCATTGCCCCGTCAGAGAGCCCATACCGCTTTGCTTGTTGAACACCCTTCCACCATGCTTTGTCTGGTCTGTCAGCCACCTTTTCAGGATGAACCCAACCAGTCGCCGCCACGTGTCTCAGCAGAGGGTTAACCCCAGAACCGGGTCTAGAAAACTATCATTTAGTATCATAACCTTGTCTTGTAGAGAGAGAAGCTCTAGAAGAGGAAGAAAGAGTTTTAGAGTGAGGAAGTAGATCCTCAAGCTTGATTCCTAGAGATCCAGCCGTTAGATCCGCGTTCTAAGGTTAGATTCTTGATCTACTCATGATGTTCTCTATGTTTATGTTATTGCATTGCATGATCGGACATGATTTGTAAACCATGCATCGTTTTGAAGCTCGATTTTAGAAAGAGAAAATGGCATTCATGTGTTCTTCAAGAAAAGTCTTGTTTTGATCCGAAAGCTTTTTGCCTAGACTCGTGTTTTGTGTTTGTTCTTACATGATTTTCAACTACGGGTACCCAGGTCCATGTTTTCAAACTCATAGCACGAAAATCCCAGATTTGTGATAACAGATTGTGATCGAACATCCATATTTTTCATGTTTCACACTCATGTTCTTCATGTTCATCAGCGGAGGGGAACCCAGAATTTCCCGATCTCTTTTCCTTGCACGTGGCCCTCGGGAACACACCTCGGCGAAGAGGTGTGGAACCTCGGCCTAGACCTGGTTGGTGCCCAGCATGTTTTCGAAACCATTTGTGTACATACGAAACTTGTTGAAGGTGCATTCAATAGGCTTTGCCCTGTATTTGTAGGACTTGGGCTTGTCTCGACCCCGACGTGTGAAGAAACTATGTGAGTGGTATTTTTAATAAAGCTATGTTACACTTGTTTTGATAAATCTTGTTTTGCCTTGTCTTGAAAAGTATTTGATTTAGCATGAATGACTATCCCTACTTGCATATCAAGCACTATCTTGTTTTTATGACATTTCTTGAAAGTCCTTAGCTGCAGGGGACTATAATGCAACTGCACTCTTGTCTTGACAGTCCTTAGTGCTAGAGGACTCTAAACTTTCGCAGCACAGCTTGTCTTGACAGTCCTTAGTGCTAGAGGACTATAAACTTTCGCAGCACAGCTTGTCTTGACAGTCCTTAGTGCTAAAGGACTATAAACTTTCGCAGCACAGCTTGTCTTGAAAGTCCTTAGTTGCAGGGGACTATAATGCAACTGCACTCTTGTCTTGATATGTCATCACCCCTTGAAATAAGTAGATGTTATTAACATCCAAGGAACTTGAAAGCCGGCAAATGAACTTGACTTTTTCTTTGATTGTAAAGTATACTATGTATTGTTTTGTAAGAAATCTTGGATATCAATCATGCAAACCTTTATTTCTAACATCATTCACTGAGTATCCAAGCTCACCCTCTCTATATATATATGTAGGTGATGAACAAGAAGGCATTGAGGCCTAGACGTGATTGCCGATGTGTTTTGGGCGCATAGCCGACATGTTTTGGATTTGTGTTTTGCATCGTCTTGAAGATTATGCTTCTCGGCTTATGTTTTCTTTTGTTTGTTTTGACATATGTCGGCTTGAGAAGCCTTTTGGTCAGGATGTATTTTGGTATCTCATTCTTGTTGTATCTAAATTGTAAGACTTGTAAAGATGCTTGATGTATGACATTCCATTGGACATATGCACGGCTCTCATGGACTACTCAGTTTTATATGTGTATTTTGCTTCCGCTCTTGTAAGCCCCATATTTCATACTCCGGTTGTGTGTGATTTATTTTGTAAGTCGGCCTTCGGTAATCTCGGATTACTGGCCATCACGGCACCAAACTACTAGGGGCGGTTTGGGGGCGTGACAGAATGGTATCAGAGCACAAGATCCTTGTAGTACGTTAATCACACACCTCGAGTCCTAGAGAGCCTAGGATTTCCCTTAGAATGATGTTAGGAATTGCATCATATTGCTTGCTACTTGACTATGTGTGCATCATTTTGGCCTAGACGCTCGTTACTTGCGCATGTGTCATTTGTTTAGTTGTTTTAAAGTCTCATCTTGCATTCCCCCTAGCATCATGAGGAGAGGTTGACCCCCAGTTGGCCGGGATCGTTCAGAAGACAGGTTGGAGAGATTGGAAAGGTTAGTCGAAGGCTTGGTTCGTGAGCAGAGACAACCTAGGCCGCAGGATACTGGTACCACTTCTATGCATGCCGAACAGACGAATGGCCGATATGCAGCTCCACCCCCTCCAGTGCCACAAGTGCCTCCGCAGCAAGCTTTGTATGGGAACGACACGATAACTCTAATCAGAGAGTTCAAGAAGATGAAACCGCCGAGATTTCAGGGAGGCATAGAACCAATGAAAGCCGAGGCATGGGTTTTAGAGATGGAGAAGTTATTTGAAGTTTTCCCCAGTACAGACGCCCAGAAGGTATCTCTGGCAGCATTCACATTAGACGACGATGCTCGTAGGTGGTGGATGATGGTCCGAGAAAGCAATCCGGGTTTGACTTGGGCAAAATTTTTGGAGTTGTTCTACAACAAGCATTTCCCCCTCAGCGTCCGAGACCGAAAGACCACGGAGTTTCAGAATCTGATGCAAGGAAACAAGACAGTCACAGAATATGATCGTGCCTTTACTGAACTGGCGAGATATGCGCCTCATATGGTTGACGATGAATACCGCAAGGCGAGAAAGTTCGAAAGTGGGTTACGTGGACCGATACAAGATAGAGTCAATATGCTCAATATGCCGACATACGCTGGAGTACTGGACAAGGCCATCCTGGCTGAAGCTAATTTAAACCGATACCAGAGTTCGGGTGAGGGTCAGAGGAAGAGACAGAATTATGATAATCGCTGAGTTCCGTTCAATGCTAAGAAGAGAATGAGCACAGACAGTTCCAGCAACTCAAATCAGGAGGGTAACGCCAAGCCGGTGTGCGCGAGTTGTGGAAAGCTCCATTTCGGGGTTTGTCGTTGGGCAACAGGAGCTTGCTATGAGTGCGGCGAGATAGGTCATCGTGTGAAGGACTGCCCGAAAGCAAAGGCTGATGACGGAAGGAAGAATGGAAGCACCTCGGGCCTTGCACAGAACAACAACGTTGGGAGGATATAGGCAAGGCAAGGCAGAGTTTTTGCATTAGTACCAGGAGACGCCCAGAATGCCGAGGCGGTAGTGTCAGGTACCCTCTCAATTTGTTCTCGAGATGCATACGTATTGATTGATTCGGGTTCTACGCATTCATTTGTGTCCACTATATTCGCCGAGAAGTTGAGTAGAGAATTAGAACCCCTTGATTATGTATTATCTGTGTCTACTCCATCTGGGAGGAATATGATTGTTACATCCATTTATAGGGCGTGTATTGTTACGATTGAGAGTGTAGAATTGTTAGTTGATTTGATGCCATTAAACATGACTCACTTCGATGTTATATTGGGAATGGATTGGTTAGTGGCGAATCATGCATCCATTAATTGTGTTACTAAGAATGTCACATTGAAGACCCCAAGTCAAGCCGAGGTCATTTTCCAGGGTAAAGGAGTAGTACCCCCACCTTACTTAATCTCATCCATGAAGGCCTACAAGTTGATCCAAAAGGGATGTCAGGGTTATTTGTGCAGTATACTAAGTAATTTGAATGGAAGAGTTGAGTTAGCCGACATACCCGTGGTTGAGGAATTCCCCGACGTCTTTCCGAATGAGTTGCCGGGCCACCTTGTCGATAGAGAAATAGAGTTTACTGTGGACGTCTTGCCAGGAACACAACCTATCTCCAAAACACCCTACAGAATGGCTCCAGCAGAACTTAGAGAACTGAAATCGCAATTACAGGAATTGTTGGATAAGGGATTCGTCAGGCCGAGCACTTCACCGTGGGGAGCACCCGTTCTATTTGTTAAGAAAAAGGACGGCACGCTTCGTCTTTGCATTGACTACAGAGAACTTAATAAGGTGACCATCAAGAACAAGTACCCATTGCCTAGAATTGACGATTTACTTGATCAACTACGAGGAGCACGAGTCTTTTCCAAGATTGACCTTAGGTCGGGCTACCACCAGTTGAAGGTTAAAGCCGAGGACATTGAGAAAACCGCTTTTCGGACAAGATATGGCCACTACGAATTCTTGGTAATGCCCTTCGGAGTAACCAATGCCCCAGCAGCATTCATGGACTTGATGAACAGAGTCTTTAAGCCGTACCTAGATGAGTTTGTCATTATTTTTATCGACGACATATTGATCTATTCCGGGAGTGCGAGCGAGCACGAGAATCATCTGAGACTTGCCCTGCAGACCTTGAGGGATAAGAAGTTGTACGCCAAGTTAAGTAAATGCGAGTTTTGGCTTTCCAGCATTTCATTTCTAGGACATGTGATTAACGAAGACGGTATATCAGTTGACCCCAGTAAGATCGAAGCCATTGTGAATTGGCCGACGCCGACCAACGTGTCCGAGGTTCGTAGTTTTCTGGGTTTGGCAGGTTATTACAGAGAGTTTGTGAAGGATTTCTCGAGGATTGCAGTGCCTTTGACACAACTAACTAAGAAGGGAGCAGCTTATGAATGGACTAAGGAAAGAGAATCGGCCTTCCAGGAGCTGAAGACGAGGTTAGTTACAGCACCAATTCTGGTACTACCATCAGCTAATGAGGAATTTCAGATTTACAGTGATGCTTCACATAAGGGTTTGGGTTGCGTGCTAATGCAAGAAGGTAAAGTCATAGCGTACGCGTCTCGTCAGTTGAAGCCCAATGAAAAGAATTATCCTACCCACGATCTGGAGCTAGCTGCCGTGGTTTTTGCTTTGAAGATATGGCGTCATTACCTGTATGGAACCTCTTGCCAAGTTTTCACCGACCACAAGAGTCTGAAGTACTTGTTCACCCAGAAGGAGCTAAATATGAGACAGAGAAGATGGCTCGAGCTACTGAAGGATTATGACATACAGATTCAGTATCACCCAGGTAAGGCAAATTCCGTAGCCGACGCATTGAGCAGGAAGTTAGTTGGAAGTATGGCGTGCCTGACAGCGGTTTCGGTGGAACCAACCATTATTGAGGAAGTGAAGACCAGACAGAGGGAGGATAAATTCCTCAACAAGGTAATTGATGAATTCGTCACCAAGCCGAGGCCGGGATACACTATGGAGAATCAAGTGCTTAAGTTTGAAGGAAGATTGTGCGTGGCCGACGTACCAGAGTTAAAAAGGAAGATTTTGCAAGAGGCTCATAGTTCCAAGTTTGCCATTCACCCAGGGAGCCCCAAGATGTATCAGGACGTAAAGCGGACCTTCTGGTGGCCAAACATGAAAAGAGAAATAGCCGAGTTTGTATTTCAGTGTCTGTGTTGTCAGCAAGTGAAGGCAGAACACCAGAGACCAGCAGGACTTCTTCAACCCTTGTCAATTCCTGAGTGGAAATGGGAGCACATCTCCATGGATTTTGTAGTGGGTCTACCGAGGACGCAAAGAGGTATGGATTCCATTTGGGTTATAGTCGACAGGTTTACCAAGTCAGCTCACTTCTTGCCTGTCAAGACTACATTCAATGCCGACCGACTTGCCGAATTGTACGTGAATGAAATCGTTAGGCTTCATGGCGTGCCGATGTCCATTGTGTCAGACCGAGATCAGAAGTTCGTTTCTAGATTTTGGCAGAGTCTACAAGGAGCCTTGGGAACAGAGTTGAGATTTAGCACAGCCTTTCACCCTCAGACCGACGGGCAGACAGAAAGAACGATTCAGACACTAGAAGACATGCTCAGACTGTGCGTGTTGGATTTCCAGGGAAGTTGGGAGTCGCATTTTCCATTAGTAGAGTTCGCGTACAACAACAGTTATCAAGCCAGCATAGGTATGGCGCCGTATGAAGCTTTGTATAGAAGGGAGTGTAGATCGCCGATATGTTGGACTGAAGTAGGAGACAAAGCTCTAATTGGCCCCGAGTTGGTTCAGATGACGACTGAAAAGATCAAACTCATTCAGTAGAGGATTAAAACTGCACAGAGTCGACAGAAGTGTTATGCCGACCAAAGAAGGAGGGAGTTAGAATTTGAAATTGGGGACCATGTATTTTTGAAGGTCTCGCCGATGACAGGAGTTTCGAGATTTGGGAAGAAGGGTAAACTCTCACCCCGATATATTGGGCCGTTTGAAATTCTGGAGAAAGTTAACACCGTTGCTTACAGACTCGCTTTGCCGCCAGATTTGAGCCAAGTCCACAGTGTGTTCCATGTCTCAATGCTGAGAAAATACATCCGAGACCCACTGCATGTCATAGATTACTCTGGAGTTGTAGTTAACGAAGACTTGGGCTACGAAGAGAAGCCGATGAGAATTATCGACAGACAAGTGAGGCAGTTGAGAAACAAGTCGATATCAATGGTGAAAATCGAATGGGAGAAACATTATGGCGCGGAGGCCACATGGGAAAAGGAAGAGGAGATGAAAATCCGTTACCCGGAGTTATTCGTAGGACATGGTAACTTAAGTTTGGGGACCAAACTTCCTTAAGGAGGGTAGACTGTAGTGACCCACATTTCATGTTCTCATCATGTTCATGAGCATCTGTGCGATTATGATTTGTTAAGTTTGCATGTGTGTGTTGCGATTTGTTTCGTTTGAGTTAATGTGATCCATGCCTTGTCTTGAAGCCTTGTGATTTGTCTAAGTGTAGTATGCTTGTCTTGTTCCTTCCTTGATGTGAAACCTAGGTCACGGCTTGCCGGAGTTATACTAGCCGATGTTATTCCTAGCCGAGGTCATCCTTAGTCTAGTAATAGTATCTTGGAACCCCTTGTCGACCTCAGTCCTTGCCTTGACCACATTAGCCGAGATGTTACCTTGCACCCGAGCGATCTCGTCCTGGAGTGGTGCAACCTAGGCCGAGGTGTGGTGCATCTAGGCCAAGATGTGGCACAGCTTAGTCAAGTGTTGTCCTTCCTAGCCGAGGTCATTGTCGCCTTAGTTGCCGAAGTCCTTTTGTTAGCCGACGACATCCCTTGCCGGAGTGCCATTCCGTGTAGCGTGTTAGATACGCCTCATTGTTAGCCGATGTCATTGCCCCGTCAGAGAGCCCATACCGCTTTGCTTGTTGAACACCCTTCCACCATGCTTTGTCTGGTCTGTCAGCCACCTTTTCAGGATGAACCCAACCAGTCGCCGCCACGTGTCTCAGCAGAGGGTTAACCCCAGAACCGGGTCTAGAAAACTATCATTTAGTATCATAACCTTGTCTTGTAGAGAGAGAAGCTCTAGAAGAGGAAGAAAGAGTTTTAGAGTGAGGAAGTAGATCCTCAAGCTTGATTCCTAGAGATCCAGCCGTTAGATCCGCGTTCTAAGGTTAGATTCTTGATCTACTCATGATGTTCTCTATGTTTATGTTATTGCATTGCATGATCGGACATGATTTGTAAACCATGCATCGTTTTGAAGCTCGATTTTAGAAAGAGAAAATGGCATTCATGTGTTCTTCAAGAAAAGTCTTGTTTTGATCCGAAAGCTTTTTGCCTAGACTCGTGTTTTGTGTTTGTTCTTACATGATTTTCAACTACGGGTACCCAGGTCCATGTTTTCAAACTCATAGCACGAAAATCCCGGATTTGTGATAACAGATTGTGATCGAACATCCATATTTTTCATGTTTCACACTCATGTTCTTCATGTTCATCAGCGGAGGGGAACCCAGAATTTCCCGATCTCTTTTCCTTGCACGTGGCCCTCGGGAACACACCTCGGCGAAGAGGTGTGGAACCTCGGCCTAGACCTGGTTGGTGCCCAGCATGTTTTCGAAACCATTTGTGTACATACGAAACTTGTTGAAGGTGCATTCAATAGGCTTTGCCCTGTATTTGTAGGACTTGGGCTTGTCTCGACCCCGACGTGTGAAGAAACTATGTGAGTGGTATTTTTAATAAAGCTATGTTACACTTGTTTTGATAAATCTTGTTTTGCCTTGTCTTGAAAAGTATTTGATTTAGCATGAATGACTATCCCTACTTGCATATCAAGCACTATCTTGTTTTTATGACATTTCTTGAAAGTCCTTAGCTGCAGGGGACTATAATGCAACTGCACTCTTGTCTTGACAGTCCTTAGTGCTAGAGGACTCTAAACTTTCGCAGCACAGCTTGTCTTGACAGTCCTTAGTGCTAGAGGACTATAAACTTTCGCAGCACAGCTTGTCTTGACAGTCCTTAGTGCTAGAGGACTATAAACTTTCGCAGCACAGCTTGTCTTGAAAGTCCTTAGTTGCAGGGGACTATAATGCAACTGCACTCTTGTCTTGATATGTCATCACCCCTTGAAATAAGTAGATGTTATTAACATCCAAGGAACTTGAAAGCCGGCAAATGAACTTGACTTTTTCTTTGATTGTAAAGTATACTATGTATTGTTTTGTAAGAAATCTTGGATATCAATCATGCAAACCTTTATTTCTAACATCATTCACTGAGTATCCAAGCTCACCCTCTCTATATATATATGTAGGTGATGAACAAGAAGGCATTGAGGCCTAGACGTGATTGCCGATGTGTTTTGGGCGCATAGCCGACATGTTTTGGATTTGTGTTTTGCATCGTCTTGAAGATTATGCTTCTCGGCTTATGTTTTCTTTTGTTTGTTTTGACATATGTCGGCTTGAGAAGCCTTTTGGTCAGGATGTATTTTGGTATCTCATTCTTGTTGTATCTAAATTGTAAGACTTGTAAAGATGCTTGATGTATGACATTCCATTGGACATATGCACGGCTCTCATGGACTACTCAGTTTTATATGTGTATTTTGCTTCCGCTCTTGTAAGCCCCATATTTCATACTCCGGTTGTGTGTGATTTATTTTGTAAGTCGGCCTTCGGTAATCTCGGATTACTGGCCATCACGGCACCAAACTACTAGGGGCGGTTTGGGGGCGTGACAGAATGGTATCAGAGCACAAGATCCTTGTAGTACGTTAATCACACACCTCGAGTCCTAGAGAGCCTAGGATTTCCCATAGAATGATGTTAGGAATTGCATCATATTGCTTGCTACTTGACTATGTGTGCATCATTTTGGCCTAGACGCTCGTTACTTGCGCATGTGTCATTTGTTTAGTTGTTTTAAAGTCTCATCTTGCATTCCCCCTAGCATCATGAGGAGAGGTAGACCCCCAGTTGGCCGGGATCGTTCAGAAGACAGGTTGGAGAGATTGGAAAGGTTAGTCGAAGGCTTGGTTCGTGAGCAGAGACAACCTAGGCCGCAGGATACTGGTACCACTTCTATGCATGCCGAACAGACGAATGGCCGATATGCAGCTCCACCCCCTCCAGTGCCACAAGTGCCTCCGCAGCAAGCTTTGTATGGGAACGACACGATAACTCTAATCAGAGAGTTCAAGAAGATGAAACCGCCGAGATTTCAGGGAGGCATAGAACCAATGAAAGCCGAGGCATGGGTTTTAGAGATGGAGAAGTTATTTGAAGTTTTCCCCAGTACAGACGCCCAGAAGGTATCTCTGGCAGCATTCACATTAGATGACGATGCTCGTAGGTGGTGGATGATGGTCCGAGAAAGCAATCCGGGTTTGACTTGGGCAAAATTTTTGGAGTTGTTCTACAACAAGCATTTCCCCCTCAGCGTCCGAGACCGAAAGACCACGGAGTTTCAGAATCTGATGCAAGGAAACAAGACAGTCACAGAATATGATCGTGCCTTTACTGAACTGGCGAGATATGCGCCTCATATGGTTGACGATGAATACCGCAAGGCGAGAAAGTTCGAAAGTGGGTTACGTGGACCGATACAAGATAGAGTCAATATGCTCAATATGCCGACATACGCTGGAGTACTGGACAAGGCCATCCTGGCTGAAGCTAATTTAAACCGATACCAGAGTTCGGGTGAGGGTCAGAGGAAGAGACAGAATTATGATAATCGCCGAGTTCCGTTCAATGCTAAGAAGAGAATGAGCACAGACAGTTCCAGCAACTCAAATCAGGAGGGTAACGCCAAGCCGGTGTGCGCGAGTTGTGGAAAGCTCCATTTCGGGGTTTGTCGTTGGGCAACAGGAGCTTGCTATGAGTGCGGCGAGATAGGTCATCGTGTGAAGGACTGCCCGAAAGCAAAGGCTGATGACGGAAGGAAGAATGGAAGCACCTCGGGCCTTGCACAGAACAACAACGTTGGGAGGATATAGGCAAGGCAAGGCAGAGTTTTTGCATTAGTACCAGGAGACGCCCAGAATGCCGAGGCGGTAGTGTCAGGTACCCTCTCAATTTGTTCTCGAGATGCATACGTATTGATTGATTCGGGTTCTACGCATTCATTTGTGTCCACTATATTCGCCGAGAAGTTGAGTAGAGAATTAGAACCCCTTGATTATGTATTATCTGTGTCTACTCCATCTGGGAGGAATATGATTGTTACATCCATTTATAGGGCGTGTATTGTTACGATTGAGAGTGTAGAATTGTTAGTTGATTTGATGCCATTAAACATGACTCACTTCGATGTTATATTGGGAATGGATTGGTTAGTGGCGAATCATGCATCCATTAATTGTGTTACTAAGAATGTCACATTGAAGACCCCAAGTCAAGCCGAGGTCATTTTCCAGGGTAAAGGAGTAGTACCCCCACCTTACTTAATCTCATCCATGAAGGCCTACAAGTTGATCCAAAAGGGATGTCAGGGTTATTTGTGCAGTATACTAAGTAATTTGAATGGAAGAGTTGAGTTAGCCGACATACCCGTGGTTGAGGAATTCCCCGACGTCTTTCCGAATGAGTTGCCGGGCCACCTTGTCGATAGAGAAATAGAGTTTACTGTGGACGTCTTGCCAGGAACACAACCTATCTCCAAAACACCCTACAGAATGGCTCCAGCAGAACTTAGAGAACTGAAATCGCAATTACAGGAATTGTTGGATAAGGGATTCGTCAGGCCGAGCACTTCACCGTGGGGAGCACCCGTTCTATTTGTTAAGAAAAAGGACGGCACGCTTCGTCTTTGCATTGACTACAGAGAACTTAATAAGGTGACCATCAAGAACAAGTACCCATTGCCTAGAATTGACGATTTACTTGATCAACTACGAGGAGCACGAGTCTTTTCCAAGATTGACCTTAGGTCGGGCTACCACCAGTTGAAGGTTAAAGCCGAGGACATTGAGAAAACCGCTTTTCGGACAAGATATGGCCACTACGAATTCTTGGTAATGCCCTTCGAAGTAACCAATGCCCCAGCAGCATTCATGGACTTGATGAACAGAGTCTTTAAGCCGTACCTAGATGAGTTTGTCATTATTTTTATCGACGACATATTGATCTATTCCGGGAGTGCGAGCGAGCACGAGAATCATCTGAGACTTGCCCTGCAGACCTTGAGGGATAAGAAGTTGTACGCCAAGTTAAGTAAATGCGAGTTTTGGCTTTCCAGCATTTCATTTCTAGGACATGTGATTAACGAAGACGGTATATCAGTTGACCCCAGTAAGATCGAAGCCATTGTGAATTGGCCGACGCCGACCAACGTGTCCGAGGTTCGTAGTTTTCTGGGTTTGGCAGGTTATTACAGAAAGTTTGTGAAGGATTTCTCGAGGATTGCAGTGCCTTTGACACAACTAACTAAGAAGGGAGCAGCTTATGAATGGACTAAGGAAAGAGAATCGGCCTACCAGGAGCTGAAGACGAGGTTAGTTACAGCACCAATTCTGGTACTACCATCAGCTAATGAGGAATTTCAGATTTACAGTGATGCTTCACATAAGGGTTTGGGTTGCGTGCTAATGCAAGAAGGTAAAGTCATAGCGTACGCATCTCGTCAGTTGAAGCCCAATGAAAAGAATTATCCTACCCACGATCTGGAGCTAGCTGCCGTGGTTTTTGCTTTGAAGATATGGCGTCATTACCTGTATGGAACCTCTTGCCAAGTTTTCACCGACCACAAGAGTCTGAAGTACTTGTTCACCCAGAAGGAGCTAAATATGAGACAGAGAAGATGGCTCGAGCTACTGAAGGATTATGACATACAGATTCAGTATCACCCAGGTAAGGCAAATTCCGTAGCCGACGCATTGAGCAGGAAGTTAGTTGGAAGTATGGCGTGCCTGACAGCGGTTTCGGTGGAACCAACCATTATTGAGGAAGTGAAGACCAGACAGAGGGAGGATAAATTCCTCAACAAGGTAATTGATGAATTCGTCACCAAGCCGAGGCCGGGATACACTATGGAGAATCAAGTGCTTAAGTTTGAAGGAAGATTGTGCGTGGCCGACGTACCAGAGTTAAAAAGGAAGATTTTGCAAGAGGCTCATAGTTCCAAGTTTGCCATTCACCCAGGGAGCACCAAGATGTATCAGGACGTAAAGCGGACCTTCTGGTGGCCAAACATGAAAAGAGAAATAGCCGAGTTTGTATTTCAGTGTCTGTGTTGTCAGCAAGTGAAGGCAGAACACCAGAGACCAGCAGGACTTCTTCAACCCTTGTCAATTCCTGAGTGGAAATGGGAGCACATCTCCATGGATTTTGTAGTGGGTCTACCGAGGACGCAAAGAGGTATGGATTCCATTTGGGTTATAGTCGACAGGTTTACCAAGTCAGCTCACTTCTTGCCTGTCAAGACTACATTCAATGCCGACCGACTTGCCGAATTGTACGTGAATGAAATCGTTAGGCTTCATGGCGTGCCGATGTCCATTGTGTCAGACCGAGATCAGAAGTTCGTTTCTAGATTTTGGCAGAGTCTACAAGGAGCCTTGGGAACAGAGTTGAGATTTAGCACAGCCTTTCACCCTCAGACCGACGGGCAGACAGAAAGAACGATTCAGACACTAGAAGACATGCTCAGACTGTGCGTGTTGGATTTCCAGGGAAGTTGGGAGTCGCATTTTCCATTAGTAGAGTTCGCGTACAACAACAGTTATCAAGCCAGCATAGGTATGGCGCCGTATGAAGCTTTGTATGGAAGGGAGTGTAGATCGCCGATATGTTGGACTGAAGTAGGAGACAAAGCTCTAATTGGCCCCGAGTTGGTTCAGATGACGACTGAAAAGATCAAACTCATTCAGCAGAGGATTAAAACTGCACAGAGTCGACAGAAGTGTTATGCCGACCAAAGAAGGAGGGAGTTAGAATTTGAAATTGGGGACCATGTATTTTTGAAGGTCTCGCCGATGACAGGAGTTTCGAGATTTGGGAAGAAGGGTAAACTCTCACCCCGATATATTGGGCCGTTTGAAATTCTGGAGAAAGTTAACACCGTTGCTTACAGACTCGCTTTGCCGCCAGATTTGAGCCAAGTCCACAGTGTGTTCCATGTCTCAATGCTGAGAAAATACATCCGAGACCCACTGCATGTCATAGATTACTCTGGAGTTGTAGTTAACGAAGACTTGGGCTACGAAGAGAAGCCGATGAGAATTATCGACAGACAAGTGAGGCAGTTGAGAAACAAGTCGATATCAATGGTGAAAATCGAATGGGAGAAACATTATGGCGCGGAGGCCACATGGGAAAAGGAAGAGGAGATGAAAATCCGTTACCCGGAGTTATTCGTAGGACATGGTAACTTAAGTTTGGGGACCAAACTTCCTTAAGGAGGGTAGACTGTAGTGACCCACATTTCATGTTCTCATCATGTTCATGAGCATCTGTGCGATTATGATTTGTTAAGTTTGCATGTGTGTGTTGCGATTTGTTTCGTTTGAGTTAATGTGATCCATGCCTTGTCTTGAAGCCTTGTGATTTGTCTAAGTGTAGTATGCTTGTCTTGTTCCTTCCTTGATGTGAAACCTAGGTCACGGCTTGCCGGAGTTATACTAGCCGATGTTATTCCTAGCCGAGGTCATCCTTAGTCTAGTAATAGTATCTTGGAACCCCTTGTCGACCTCAGTCCTTGCCTTGACCACATTAGCCGAGATGTTACCTTGCACCCGAGCGATCTCGTCCTGGAGTGGTGCAACCTAGGCCGAGGTGTGGTGCATCTAGGCCAAGATGTGGCACAGCTTAGTCAAGTGTTGTCCTTCCTAGCCGTGGTCATTGTCGCCTTAGTTGCCGAAGTCCTTTTGTTAGCCGACGACATCCCTTGCCGGAGTGCCATTCCGTGTAGCGTGTTAGATACGCCTCGTTGTTAGCTGATGTCATTGCCCCGTCAGAGAGCCCATACCGCTTTGCTTGTTGAACACCCTTCCACCATGCTTTGTCTGGTCTGTCAGCCACCTTTTCAGGATGAACCCAACCAGTCGCCGCCACGTGTCTCAGCAGAGGGTTAACCCCAGAACCGGGTCTAGAAAACTATCATTTAGTATCATAACCTTGTCTTGTAGAGAGAGAAGCTCTAGAAGAGGAAGAAAGAGTTTTAGAGTGAGGAAGTAGATCCTCAAGCTTGATTCCTAGAGATCCAGCCGTTAGATCCGCGTTCTAAGGTTAGATTCTTGATCTACTCATGATGTTCTCTATGTTTATGTTATTGCATTGCATGATCGGACATGATTTGTAAACCATGCATCGTTTTGAAGCTCGATTTTAGAAAGAGAAAATGGCATTCATGTGTTCTTCAAGAAAAGTCTTGTTTTGATCCGAAAGCTTTTTGCCTAGACTCGTGTTTTGTGTTTGTTCTTACATGATTTTCAACTACGGGTACCCAGGTCCATGTTTTCAAACTCATAGCACGAAAATCCCGGATTTGTGATAACAGATTGTGATCGAACATCCATATTTTTCATGTTTCACACTCATGTTCTTCATGTTCATCAGCGGAGGGGAACCCAGAATTTCCCGATCTCTTTTCCTTGCACGTGGCCCTCGGGAACACACCTCGGCGAAGAGGTGTGGAACCTCGGCCTAGACCTGGTTGGTGCCCAGCATGTTTTCGAAACCATTTGTGTACATACGAAACTTGTTGAAGGTGCATTCAATAGGCTTTGCCCTGTATTTGTAGGACTTGGGCTTGTCTCGACCCCGACGTGTGAAGAAACTATGTGAGTGGTATTTTTAATAAAGCTATGTTACATTTGTTTTGATAAATCTTGTTTTGCCTTGTCTTGAAAAGTATTTGATTTAGCATGAATGACTATCCCTACTTGCATATCAAGCACTATCTTGTTTTGATGACATTTCTTGAAAGTCCTTAGCTGCAGGGGACTATAATGCAACTGCACTCTTGTCTTGACAGTCCTTAGTGCTAGAGGACTCTAAACTTTCGCAGCACAGCTTGTCTTGACAGTCCTTAGTGCTAGAGGACTATAAACTTTCGCAGCACAGCTTGTCTTGACAGTCCTTAGTGCTAGAGGACTATAAACTTTCGCAGCACAGCTTGTCTTGAAAGTCCTTAGTTGCAGGGGACTATAATGCAACTGCACTCTTGTCTTGATATGTCATCACCCCTTGAAATAAGTAGATGTTATTAACATCCAAGGAACTTGAAAGCCGGCAAATGAACTTGACTTTTTCTTTGATTGTAAAGTATACTATGTATTGTTTTGTAAGAAATCTTGGATATCAATCATGCAAACCTTTATTTCTAACATCATTCACTGAGTATCCAAGCTCACCCTCTCTATATATATATGTAGGTGATGAACAAGAAGGCATTGAGGCCTAGACGTGATTGCCGATGTGTTTTGGGCGCATAGCCGACATGTTTTGGATTTGTGTTTTGCATCGTCTTGAAGATTATGCTTCTCGGCTTATGTTTTCTTTTGTTTGTTTTGACATATGTCGGCTTGAGAAGCCTTTTGGTCAGGATGTATTTTGGTATCTCATTCTTGTTGTATCTAAATTGTAAGACTTGTAAAGATGCTTGATGTATGACATTCCATTGGACATATGCACGGCTCTCATGGACTACTCAGTTTTATATGTGTATTTTGCTTCCGCTCTTGTAAGCCCCATATTTCATACTCCGGTTGTGTGTGATTTATTTTGTAAGTCGGCCTTCGGTAATCTCGGATTACTGGTCATCACGGCACCAAACTACTAGGGGCGGTTTGGGGGCGTGACATAGTCATTAAAAAATATGCCCCCATTAAAGTCGTAGTTTGTTGAGTGTGCTATTATTTTGGCATAATTGTCATTTTTACATTATTGATGATAAGTTTTTAGTTGAGGCTCCATGTTAGAGATGTCCATGACTATAATCATATTATCATTTTCTTTATACTTCATTTCCTTTCAGCCTTTTTGTTACCCTTTCTTTTCTTTCTTCTAGTCTAGTTTCCCTATCTTGAGTATCATATATTTGTTTGCTAAATTTCTCCAACAAATTGCAAAACATAAACTCATCAAATCATGTGCAACATTGCTCTTTCTATGCAATTTCATTTTGGTTTTCTTCCATTAAGCTTTTTAGTTTTTGGAGAATCAACACCAATTTCAATTAGATTTCAATTAAAATTCAAAGATATAGGAGTGTCAAAATGATAGTAGTAGATTGGGGGATAGATTTAGGGGTTGTTGCATGAGTTATTTTCGTTTTGTTATAGATTAATAATGCTAGGATGAAAGTAATAAATTAAATTTCAATTATAATGCAAGATAGGTGTGTTCGTTGGAGTTTAATGTTGTTCTATGCATGATGTTATTGTAGGAGTGCTCGATGATGGATTCATGGCGAAGGACCTAACAATCGAGAACATGGCAGGTCCCAGTGCCCACCAAGCAGTGGCATTCTGATCAGATAGCGACCTACCCATCATAGAAAATTGTGAATTTATAGGAAACCAAGACATTGTATATGCTAACACACTTCGACAATTTTACAAGTCCTATGGCATCCAAGACAATGTGGACTTCATTTTTGGATTTTCGACTTCAATCTTCCAAGATTGCCTCATCCTAGTCTCTCCTAGCCCCCAAGTCTTCCCTCAAAACAATGTCATAACAGCTCATGGAAGGTTTGACCCTGCCCAAACAACCGGCTTTGTGTTCTTGAATTGCACAGTTAATGGTACTAATGAATACATGATGACATTTTATAACAAAAGGAATCCTAGTCCTAAGGAGGTTGCAAGAACTTCTTGGGGAGACCATGGAAGGAGTATTCAAGTACAATTTTTATTCAATGTAACTTAGGGGATCTCATTGCACCCACAGGATGGATGCCTTGGGATGGAAACTTTGCTTTATCAACCCTATATTATGGGGAATTTGACAACTTTGGCCACGGATCCAATTTGTCTCTTAGAGAAAATTGGAGTAGCACAATTCCAGCTAATCATGTCCAAACATATTCAGTGCAAAATTTTATACAAGGTGCTAAGTGGATCCCAACATCTCCAACCTCATCTTACTCATAATGAGTCATGGCCCATAGGGCAACATGGGGCTATACTATACAATGGAATCCTATCCTCTTTTATTGCGCTTTTGTATCACCATAAATTCTTTCAATCCAAATTATATCATCAAATGATTTTATTTGTCTAAACTAAAGTGGCTCAAATTAGATATCAATGGGCTTTTAGGGGTGTTAGAGTGAATTGGGGTTAGTTCTAGTGCATTTAATTCCGAATTAGAGGTGGCAAATTGGGAGTTTTCGGTCATTCTCAATTACATCATAAAGTGACATTCCTCAAGTGGGGCAAAGAATTATAGTTAGTTAAAATGTGGTTCTACACCTACGACTTACCACTTATTTTAACCTATATTGTTAACAACTTAAAAAAAATGTTACATATAATCTTTTTATTTTTTATTTTATCACTCAATGATGCAAGTGAGTAGATCTTATATGTATATGTGTGTAGGCACCCCATTTTTGACCGTCCTCAAGACTTGGACGTCACCGTTTGAACACTCGGTGATTATCCATGTTGGTGTTCGTTTGGAGTTCCCGAAGGTCTCGGTTACGCGCCTTGCCTCAGGATCTCCGAACTCGACTGTTTAGTGTCTGGTTTTGCACCAAACACTTGTGTTTTGCCTTGGAGGGGCAGGGAATGCTTTGTGAGGCATCCCCACACACCACCGGCAGTGGCTAGAGGTCACCGGCTGATTTTTGCTGCCATCGGCACTTTTTTTTGCCGGTCGGCACATTTTGTTGCCGGTCGGCACTCATTTTTGCCAAAATGGCATCTTTCGCCGGCCGACTACTGTGCATCTGCTTTTGCAGATATTTTATCACAGCTGTCTTGCTTTTTGCTCCCCTCCATACACGTGTATGGAGGGATCTCTCTCTTGAGAAGCTTGTCTTGTAAGCTTTACAAGACAAAAGGCTCTATAAGAGAGAGCCTTCGCTCTTGGCTTTAGGGTTAGACACTTGAGAGACTTAAGATATTTTTAGACAGCCATTCTTAGGGTTTTGAGTTCTAGGGTTAGAAACCATACACTTTCTATCTCTATATCTCCCTCTTGTGTGTGTTTAGGTGCATTTGTGTCTTACTATTGCACACAAACACATAGTGTTTCACCTTCACTTAGCTACTGAGGTTCTAAGAGGTTGGTTTTGAAGTTTTGGAGCTATTTTCAACCTAGAAGGAGCTGTTGGAGCACCATTGTTGAAAGGGGTCTTCAAGGGTAACAATTTTGCCTCTTTATTCCCCAATCTTGCATTGTATTTATACCTATCTTAAAATCGTTTTTGAGCTTAGTGTATAATACAAAAAATTTCTGTTTTTTAACCCTCTTGACTGTTTATTAAGAGTGTTTTTTGGTTTGGAGGTGTTTGACCCCTCTTAGGCCTTGAAAGGCCCCATTTTGTGCTATTTTGAGTGAGATTCGAGACTTTGGTGTTTGGGCCTCTTCACCACTGAAATCTTGAGGGATTTCAGTGGTGGAGATGGTGCCTTGAAGTCTCCTAAAGGGGAGGGCCACCCCCTCTCCTTGTTATCCTTGAAATGGACCCTTTTTGGCCTCTTGAGAGAGCATCATGTTAGAGTGTGTATTGATCATGTCTTGGTTGTTTTCCATGCTTATTATGCCATGATATAACCTTGTTGTGTGTTGGTTTTGGTACACCATGCATGCTTAGCATACCTACCATGTAATGCCTTGTTATTGCCTTAATATGTCTTAGGTTGTTAACCTTTGCTCGAGCATGTTTTAGGTCTCATTTTGTGAAGCTTGTGTGCTTATTTTGCCATGCTAGAGGTCTGTCCATAGTTGTTTGGGTCGGCCATGGCACACATTATATGCCCCCTTTGCATTTTGGCTTGTTGGCCTCAAGTGTGTGAGTTTGTAGCATGCACTATTTGCTTTATTCTAATGATTTGGCATCATTTTTAGCATAATTTCAAACCTTATAGCATGCTTGTTTGTTTGCTTTGGACACCTCTTTGAAGCTTTTGCTTTGGACACCTCTTTGAAGCTTTGAAAGCTTGTGCAGCATGTTCCATGTTTTGGCCATTGTACATGCCTTTGAATTTGAGCCACTTAGATGCCATCTAGGGGGTCCCCTTTGCATGGTCTAGGTCTGCCTTGAACCTATTTTAAGTCTCCTTAGCCTTGTGAGGCTTGGTTGGCTTGGTCATGGTTCAAGCCCTTTTGACTTGCTTCAAGCACTTGGGCCATTTGTTGCATGTTTAGCTTGATTTGTTGCTTGGTTTGGCACCATGTTTTAACATGATTTTCAGAGCTTATGTTGCATGCTAATTGTCCATGATATCCTTCTTTCAAATGTGTTTGAGAGTTGTCCCATTGGTGCTTAAGTGTTGACCTTTAATCATGTGTGTGTATGCATGTGTATTTGGTCCCTTATTATAGCACTATGGCCACTGTTTTAGGCCTATTTAGAGTTGCCTAAATCATGTATAAGTCCACCTTTCCATCAATTTGCATTGCCTCATGTTTGCTTGTATGCTTGCATAAGTGTCTTGCCATGCCATGTTGCGTCCTTAGCTTGTATGCCTAGGTTGCATTGCATCTTGCATGCATGCTTTATTCCTTGACTTGGTGATAGGAATTGGGCCTTGGTTTGTTTGTTTGGTTTGCATTTCATTTGACATAAAAGTTACACACTTGATTCTTTGGGCCGTCATGCATGGAAATGCGTGATTGGCGGTCCGAGAATAGAGACACGTGCCCTTTTGAGTCATAAACATGATAGAGGGTATAATTGGTGCATACATTGTTTGAATTGTATTGCCATGCAAGTTCTGTCCTCTGCTGCTGTGAGTTGCAGGTTCTGCAGGCATTCTTTGCCGACCGGCAATGTACATTGCCAACCGGCAGTAATTCACCAGCCGATGGATCAATTTTGTGCCGATGACCACATACCACTGCCGGTGGTAATTCTACTCAGCCGGTGGTGATTCCCAGTATCCAGAGAAACATCCCTGAGGTTTTGGTAGCCTCCAGAAGAGCAGAGCAGGGAAAACAGAGGCAGACTATGCATGGCCGTGCATTTCCGAACGGGACCCGAGCATACGCTGCATCTGGCTCTCCTCCCAAGGCGGTTTACTGTTTTTCCTAGCTTAGTTAATTTATTAATTAATTAGGCAATTTGTAATATTTAATTAGCTTGCGTAGTTAATTAATTTGTATTATTTATTTGGTCCCTCCGCGCGAGGGCAAATCTGTAATAAGTGTGTGTGAGTGGTGTGTATGTCTTCCAATCCCCACTTCTTTCTTCCCTTTTATTTACCTGCTTTGATGGTAGATTAGGGCACGTTTAAATTAGCATACCTTATGCAATGCATGCGTGCATTCATTCATTTGTTTTACATGCACCGGGCTCGGTACATCACGCTAACTGCATTTGTACTTCAATTCCAAATTGAATACGTGCATCAATTGACTGCGTTTCACATGCCATGCTTAGGTTAGCCGAGCCTACTCTAATTGCATTTTGCATGCGTTGCATTAGCCACTCTAACATGAACTAGGATCATGCATGTTTGCTAACTAGTTTATTGTTTTGGCATGGAGTACTATGTAAGTATTTTCCTGCTTTAGCATACTGCATGCGTGCGATTGTTGCCATGACAGTATGCCTGCCATGCGGCTAAATGCTTACGTGATATAATTGTTTGGATGTCTGTGGGTGAAGGTTGGATGGCCCGAATTGGAAAAACTCGTTGAAATCCGTATTTTAGCCTACTTGCGAGTAGCAAATTCCAAAAACGTTTTTCAAGATAAACAGATATGCAATGCTTGTTTCCAAATTAGGCAATCTAGTCTATACTTGTTTGTTGTGCGCATAACATAGTAATTCTAGGCTAACAAATGGAATAAGAACACATAACGTTTTCAAAATCGGATATCATGGTTAGTAGAGGCCGGTCTTCGGACCGGGCGAAAGGGGGTGCTCATAGCTGACCTTCCCCGATCGTACCCTAGCTCCCGAGCCGAGACAACTCCGGTGATGACGGACACGTGGCCTTTGGCACCGAGTCAGGGTTTCCTAAATTCCCCCATTTTAAAATATTTAGGTGGCGGCTCTGTATCTCGCAAAGCAGTCCATTTTGGCACTTCTTTCCTAAAATCTGTTTTCTCAAAACGATTTGCCAGATTTGGACTCTTTGGTTCAAGATTAAGAACCGCGACACAAATCGAGTCCGAACTGTAGTAGCGGGGTCCCTCGCGGGCGCGTGCTACAATGTGTGTATGGGTGGGGTGGGGTGGCTTGGGGGGATTACATTGCTTTGTGTCTCAATGTGAAAAAATGAGATAAAAATTAATTATTAATCGTTATCAATTTTAACACTTTTCTTTTCTATTTATCAAATCAAAAAAGAAATTTGGATTAATTACGCAAACCTTCCTTGAGGTTATTGATAATTGCAAGAAGCTTTATAATTTTTAAAATTACATTACTCTTCCTTATTTTCATTAACAACTTACGGAAACTTTTGTTGTGTAATCTAACTAGCAAAGGTGATAACAAAAGCGGATTTTTTTTAAGCTCTCTGATATTAAAATTTTATAGCATAAAGGACACCCAATATTTTCATAATGTTTAAGGTCTCTCAATATCGATCCAGAAAAAATTTGATCCAGAAAAATTTTGATCCAGTGAATTTCTTTGGACTTTCCAAAGAAAATTCGATCCAGAGAAAATTTTACACATCTCCAACACCAAAATTCTCTGGACACATCACATAAATTTTTTTACACATCACAAAAAAACATTTCTCTGGACACATCACAGAGAAAGTTTTACACATATGCAACACCAAATTTCTCTAGACACATCACAGACAAATTTTTACACATCATCAACACCAAATCTCTCTAGACACATCATAGAAAAAATTTTACACATCTCCAATACCAAATTTCTCTGGACACATTACAGAGAAAATTTTACACATCACCAACACCAAATTTCTCTGGACACATCACAGAGAAAATTTTATACATCTCCAGTACCAAACTTCTCCTAACACATCACAGAGAAAATTTTACACATCACCAACACCAAATTTCCCTAGACACATCATAGAGAAAATTTTACACATCTCTAACACAAAATTTCTCTGCACACATCACAGAGAAAATTTTACACATCACCAACACCGAATTTCATTGAACATATTACAGAAAAAATTTACACATCTCCAACACCAAATTTTTCTGGACACATCACAGAGAAAATTATACACATCGCTAACACCAAATTTCTCTAAATACATCATAGAGAAAAATTTACACATCTCCGACATCAAATTTCTCTAGACACAGGAAGTGAGGGTAAAACCTAAGGAGGTCTCAAATCTACCCAAAAACTTAACAAAAATAAAAAACGACCCCAAGAAATCAAGATACTTTACTTTGCACCCCCTCTACTAATCATATCCTTGTATCTTCTAACGGAGTCCAGCCTCTACAATTTCAATTGTTGCCTGAACATATTGATGAAATCATCAGCCTTTACATCAGCCTGCTCATCTTCTACAGCCTCCATTAAGACTCTACCCTCTTTCACAGTCGCTGGACGGTGAGCCTCCATGATTTTATCTTCCTCAAAATGCGCAAAACTCGACTTGGCACTCGCCGGAGGTAGGGTTGGTGTTGGACTTGGTTTTGTTCACGTGATGATGGTAGACCTCATTTAGACTCTCATATCATCTTTGAGAAAATGGGTTTGTTGAGAATTTTGATGGGTCTCTGATTTGGGGGATTTTGAATCTAGGTTTGGATTTGGATTGAAGTCTTGAAGTGAGGTTTGGATTTAGAGAAAGAGAGAGAGATGAAATAGGGAAGGTAGAGAGAGAGATGAGAATTGATTTGAGAGAGTCAAATTTCTCTGTGATATATGGATGTTGGGTTAAGGGACCTTAAACAATACAAAATAATATTTTTGATCTTTTCCATTACTAAAAATGGGATAGGGACTTTAAACTAATTTTCTCATAACAAAAGTTGGTTTATATAAGCAAATGTTAGTAACTAAATATAGGTTTCCTTTCAGAATCAATTATTTTAGTTAATTTTTAAATTTAAAAAAAAAAACATAAAAAATGAAATAAAAAGAACAACCCTATATATCCTTTCAAACAAACAACCGACTCTCAATATATCCATACAACCAAACAAACCCATTCCATTTATTTATCATTACAAGAAACAGCCCCCATCTTGTTCTTATCTTCCCTCTACTCAATCATTCATTGCCCTTACTCCACCGGCGACATGGTGACACCACCTCCTCATCCTTTTCTCCATCGGTAGCAGCACCATCACTCGTGTTATCCCTACCCACTCTTCATCCATCCCTCCTTAACTCTCTCTCTCTCTCTCTCTCTCTCTCTCTCTCTCTCTCTCTTATACCCATCATGGATTTAAACAACCTTTTCTTTGTCTCTTCACTGCCCCAATTTTATTTGCCCCCATTCTTACAGTAATTACAGAGTACTGTTTAAGTGTGGCATTTCCTCGAACACCTCATACCTATCTATACCCATAAACATTGTCAACATCCCAGAAAATTTCAAAACCATCCACACCCCCCTCTTTTCTCTTCAAACCCAACAATGAGATGAAAAAAAGAAAGAAAAAAAAAAGGATTTGAATATATATATATATATATATATTCAGGTGGGTTTCACACTTGCAGAGGGTGGCGGTGGTGGCTCTCTCAGTGTGTAAGTGCAAATGGAAGGAAATGAAATATTTGAGTGGTAATGGTATGCTTTAAATTGACCGTGAACATCTCTTGATATGCTTTAAATTTCAGCCTGCTTGTGTGAATTGCATGTATAATTGAAGATAAATGTGTATATATGTGTATATATATACAGATACATATACACATATTTATATAGGAGTAGTTTTTTTTTTTTTTGAAACCTGTAAGTGTATATAATTGAAGTCACTGTGCTGTTACTGTATGGTGAATTCTATGTATAATGAAGATAAATATGTATGTAAATGCATTTGTGGTCTTTCGTTATTACCTATTGTCGTGTTGGTTGTGATTCAAGAGCTCTTTAGTTATATCTTACGTGTTGTTTGTTAGTAACTAATTTTTTTTTTATTATTATATAGTTATGACTCCTATGAGGGTGAGTTTTGAGGGTGTGTACCATAGCATTAACCATCTATATATGATTGAAGTAACACTGTTGTTTGTTGTTAGTGTATTTTGGTGGTGGTATAGGAATGGTGGTGGCACAGGAATGTTAGTGTAACACAGCTGTTTGCTAGAGAGAGAGAGAGGAAAAAGGGAAAAGGATGGGTACAGGCATGATTTTGTTTGGTTCTAAAGATAAATAATTGAGGTGAAAGTTTGGTCTTTAAATTAAGGCTGTTTGGTTATAAGAAAGGAGATCAAAATAAAAGGGTGAAAATGTAAAATTATTTTTTCTGTCAATTTCCATCACCCATCAACTCTAACAAGGGAGGTTAGTGTAATTTCAAAAACCATAAGGGAGGTTACGGTATTTGTCAAAAACCTCAAAGGTCCATGTAATTAGCTCAAAAAATTTAAATGTACAAGTGTAAAGGGAGGAGAGTTAGTATAGCTTGCATACAAAAAATAAGTGGACAAGTGAGAAAGGTAGAGAAATAGAGGATACTGGTTTTAAACTATATTATAGTGGCAAGGATAGACACAGGAATGGGATAGGAATAATAGTTGCTAAGAGTCTTGTAGAAAATGTAGTTGCGATCATTAGGAAATGTGATAGGATTATATTAGTTAAACTAGTTATTGGAAAAAATATAGTGAATGTTATTAGCGCGTACGCCTCTATAGTAGGATTAGGTGATCAGACTAAAAGAGATTTTTGGGACCAAATGGATGAGGTATTATAGGAGATACCCGTTGGAGAGAACCTAGTTATAGGCAGTGATTTCAACGGCCATATAAGAATAGATGAACTAGGATATGAGAGGGTGCATGGTACGTATGGTTTTGGTGATAAAAATGAGTCTAAAGAGAGTATTTTAGATTTTGCGTTGGCTTTTGACTTGGTGGTAGCCAATACTATATATAAGAAGAGAGAGGAGCATTTGATAACCTTTAAGAGTGGGTCAATTAGGAACCAAATAGATTACTTTCTAGTAAGAAAAGTAGACCATCTAAAATGCAGTGATAGTAAGGTGATTCCTGGAGAGAGCCTGATGTCTCAACATAGGATTTTGGGACTAGATTTATACCTTAAAAGGGCAATTCCAAGCTATGAAGGATAGTGGGCGTTGTAGGACGAGATGGTGGGACCTAAAAGGAGATAAACTAGAAATATTTAAGAATAGAATGGATAAAGAAGGTACTTGGGACTTGGGACTTAGAAGATGATGCAAACACTATGTGCAACTTGATGGCCAATTGTATGAAGAGAATCTTAAGAGAAGTTCTTGGATAGTCGAAAGAAAAGGGACCCAACTCTAGGAAAACTTCGTGGTGGAAGGAGGAGGTTCGAGAGGTAGTAAAGATGAAAAAAATGTGCTTTAAAAAGTGGCAGAGTGATAGAATTGAGGGAAATCTTAAGAGTTACAGATTGGCTAAAGATGTCAAAAAAGTAGTGAGAGAGACTAAGTTGAAGCCTATAATGACCTATACACTAGATTAGATAGTAAGTAAGGAGAGGAAATGATATACAAAATTGCTAAGATGAGAGAGGAAAAAAAGTGACTTTAATCAGGTTAAGTGCATCAAGAGTGAGGACTTCAAGGTGTTGGTAAAGGATGAAGAGATTAAGGAGAGGTGGAAGAACTATTTTGAGAAGTTGTTAAATGAAGAACATGGAGGTAGGTCAAAAGGGGAGGAAGTAGGCAGTAATAAGGAAAACTAGGACTACAGGTTCTATTGTAGGATTATGAACTTCGAAGTGAAGATTGCACTTAAGAAGATGAAATTAAATAAGGCTTTAGGACCCGATAATATCCCTTTTGAAGCTTGGAAATGTTTGGGTAAGAAGGGGATGGCTTGGTTTTTATTTATTTTTTATTTTTTTGGAATTAAGGGGGTGGCTTGATTAACTAGGTTATTTAGTAAAATTTTGTTGACTAGGAAAATGCCAGAGGAGTAGAGGAAGAATATCTTAGTGCCAATCTATAAGAATAAAGGAGATGTTCAGAACTGCAACAACTATAGAGGAATCAAGCAAATGTGTTATATAGAGAGAGTAATGGAACATCGATTGCGAGATATAACAAAGGTGTTAGAGAATCAATTTGGGTTTATGTCTGGTAAACCAACAATGGAAGCGATCTATATTTTGAGGAGAGTAATAGAAAAGTATAAAGAAATGAAAAGAGACATTCATATAGTTTTTATCGATCTTAAGAAAACATATGATAAAGTGCTTTGGGATATAATCTGGTGAGTGTTAGAGAAGAAAGGGGTGACAAGAGGTTACATTGATGTGATTAGAGATATGTATGAAGGTGTGGTGACCACTATTAGATCACCGGTTGGAGGGGCAAGTGAATTTTCCATTACTGTAGGGTTGCATCAAGGATCAATCTTAAGTCCTTATCTTTTTGCTTTAGTTATGGATGAGTTGATGAGAAATATTCAGGATGATGTGCCATGGTGTATGCTTTTTGCAGATGATATCGTGTTAGTGGATGATACTAGAGAATGAGTTAATACTAAGTTGGAGACTTGGAGAGAAGCACTTGAATATAAAGAAATTAGGATAAGCAGAACTAAGACAGAGTACATGGAGCATTATTTTAATAACAGTAACAATGGAAGTAGAGGAGAAGTGAAGATTGAGGACTAAGTACTACTAAAGAGCAAACATTTTCGTTATTTACGATTGACTATCACAACGGTTGGGGAGATTGGAGCAGATATGGTCCATAGAATTAAGGCAGGGTGACTTAAGCGGAGGAGTGCGTCTGCGGTACTGTGCGATAAATAGGTACCCACTAGACTAAAAGGAAAATTTTATAGAACGACTATTAGACCAGCGATATTGTATGGGATGGAATGTTGGGCAATTAAGAAACAACATGTAGATAAGATGAGTGCTGCTGAGATGAGGATGCTTAGGTGGATGTGTGACAAGACTAGAAAAGACAGAGTTAGGAATGAGTATATCCGAGAATGGGTAGTATGGATAGAATATATGTTGAAGGAGAATAGTTTGAGATGGTTTAGTCATATACAACGGAGACCAACAGGGGCAGTAGTGAAGAGATGCGATATAGTGACCATAGATGGAAGTGTTAGGAGAAGGGCAGACCTAGATTGACCTTGGTTAGTGTATTAAATAGAGATATGAATCTCCTTAATTTGACTAACAATATGGCCTTGGATAGAGTCGAATGGAGAAGAAAGATTCATGTAGTTGACCCTATTTGATGGGACTTAAGGCTTAGTTTGGTTTGGTTTGGTTTGGTTTGGTTAAGTGTAAATGGAGGTTTGCACCCACTGCTATTCCAATTTAAGGCCTTATTTTACTACTCACTGGTCTGTTCTGCAAATCATCTGGGAAAATGCTATAATGTTTTGATTTCGTTTGATTTTATTTTTGGTGGATTTTTTTTAATCATTTCAAATTAAACATGAATTCTATTGGAAATGAGACAATTCATTTTTAAGTTCTTATCATGTTCAACGTTGAAGAACTCTGACACTTAACAATTACACTCTGTTTGCATAGTGGGGTAAGAAAGCTTTGCGTAACCAATCTATGCAAGGCCTCATATAGATGTTTGTTTTGATAGATTCAAAGCTTGTATCTATGCTCTGAAAATAAATAGGGGATACTTTTTTTTGTTTTTCTCTTTTTTATGATTATGATAAATTCAAAGTCTGTGTCACTTCTGCAAAAACAAGGCTAGTTTTGCCATAAAAATGAAAATAGGGCTTTCTTTATATTGTGGGTGTTTGGGAAGTGGGTTTTTTTGTAGGTTTTTTTAGTTGTAGCATATTATTAGAGAATTTTTTTTTTTTTTTTTTTTGTATTTGGGAAGATAGTTGGGTTTTTTTGTGGTTGGATGTGATATTTGTGAGAGAAAAAGTGAAATGATTACGGGGTTTGATGTGATATTTTGTTTGGATTGTTTTTTTTTGGTTTTGTAATCAATTTGTCTTTTACTGAAAAAAAAACAAAAACCAAATACCAAAAACCCAACTTCCCAAACAGTGCCATTGTTCTCTAAATTTTTCACTAGTTATGATAGGTTGCCGGACTTTATGTTCAATGACGAAGATTCATCCAAACAATCCAATGGTTTAAATTAATTTTCATGTATTTTTGGGCATCACAATTAAACCCCAAAGTTGAGAGAATTTTACGCTTCACACTCTCAATGGTGGACTCTTTTCACTTGTTTGAATGTTCAGGGCAAAGCAATCTAGGGTTTTCTCTCGTAGGACCTTCATGGCAGTTTTTCTTTGATTGCATGTAACTTCTCACCCTAAATTGTTTCTTTTCGATTCTATGTGATTATTCTGTTACATACACTCACATACATGCAAACAACAAGGGTTTTAATTTCATTTATTTTCATTGGCTTTTGCTCAATTGAAGAGTGATGATGTTTTGAACTTTTAAATTAAGGCTTTTTTTTCTTTTTGTTTGACTGATTGTAATTGGATGATTTATTTTTTTCAATATATACTTTGACTTTGAACTAGTGTTTGAAGAAAGCCCTAATTCTTCCATCATGAACAATATTTTGTGAAATTTTCATAGTGATGAGTAATACTCTGTGTGGCGTAGTTTGATTAGTAGGATCAATAGTGAGGGGACAATGTAGTACTGGTTATCCAATTGGATTAGTCGAATAAATAATCCCCTCTTATGCACATTTGTTTTGCAATGGATACGGAAATATATAATATGTTTGTTTTGCATTATTAGTTGTAGGATTAAAAAATGGGCCAATTTTGTTAGATAAAATGTTTGTTGGAATCTAATCCAAATAGCAAAAATTGCAATCAAACATTGGAATGTGATAATCCCAATCCTACGCTATAATTAGCCAAATCAAATAGGTCATGTAGATTCAAAACTAACTTAATTTTTCTTAGTATTTTTGTTTACGCATGGGAACTCAATTTTTGAAGGGTTGCACAAAACATTGTATTTTTTGAACCACAAAATATGTTTGGATTTTGCATATGATTTAGTTATAACTAATTTGGAGTGGCTAGGGTGCCCTTAACTGCCATATAACCCTATAGTAGATATTGTTGACTTTGTGGTTGGCTATAAAGCAAGGGTACTTCGAAAATGTTGCCGTGCTCGTATTGGATACTTACGGGGTACTGGTACATATATCAATAGGATTACTGTATACATACTGGGTACTCGAAATACGTATTGAGTACTTTTTACATTCTTTGGCACTTGGGTACATTGCTGGTACTTCGTGGGTACATGATCGTGTAGACGTCTCGAACGTCCCGGGGGAAAATCCCCCGTGTTTTGTTCATCTTGGGCTTACTATAGTAGTGGACTCAAATGTCACGGTTTTGAATCTAATCTCGCAAAGTGCAATGCAAGAATGATAAATCACCAAAGAGTCCAAATCCGGCAAATCGTTTTGGAAAACAGATTTTTAAGAAAGAAGTGCCAAACATAGACTGCTTTGCTAGATACAGAGTCACCACCTAAATATTTTATTTTGAAAAATTTAGGAAACCCTGACTCATTGCCTACGGCCACGTGTCTGTCATCACCAAAGTTGCCTCGGCTCGGGAACTTGGGTACGATTGGAGAAGGTCATCCATGAGCACCCCCGCTCGTCCGATCAAAGATCGGCCTGTACTAAGTATGATATCTTGTTTTTGAAAACGCATGTGCTCTTATTCTGGTTATTAGCCTAGAATTACTATGTGATGCGCACAACACACAAGTATAGACTAGATCGCCTAACTTGGAACAAAACATCTCATGTTTGTTTGAAAATGGTTTGATGATGCTACTCGCAAGTAGGCTAAGATGTGGATTTGCCACCCTCGGGTGGGCTTAGAAAACATGATTTTGCCACTCGCAAGTGGGCTTAAAACTTGCATTTTGATGAATTGTTCCAATTCAAGTAACCCAACCTTCACCCACAGGCAGTCAGGCACTTATATCACATAAGCAAATAGTCTCATGGTAAGCATGCTATCATGGAAACACTCACACACATGCAAGGATGCTAAAGTATAAAAGCTTGCCGAGTACTCCAAGCCAAAGAAAGAAGTTGATTAAAAATCATGCATGAATCCTAACTATGCTGAAATGCCTAATGCAACACATACAAAAATGCAACTAGAAATAGGCTCAGCTATCCTAAGATGGCATATGAAATGCAACATTTGATACATGTATTCAACTTGGAATTGAAATACAATGCGGTTAGTATGATGCGCCGAGTCTGGTGCATGCAAGACAGATGAATGATGCAAACATGCTAGCATAAGTATGCTAATTTAAACATGCCCTAAACTAACCATCATAAGCTGGTAAATAAAAGGGAGAAAGACGTCGGATTGGAAGACATGCATCACACACACGCACACTTATTACAACAATTAGCCCTCTCTCGGAGGGTCCGAATAAATAATACAACACCAACTAGCTAATCTAAGCTAATCTAATTAAGCTAGTTATTACATAACCAAAATGAATAATAAATTACAGCTAATTATTACACAACTCTAATTAATTAACAAACTAGCTAAGTAAGCAAATAAACTAGCATGCAAACTACATGAATGTGGACTGCCTCAGCTCTGCCTTGAATGATAAAGGGTGCATGCATGCTCGAGTCGCCTCGTCGGGAAATCCATCGCGATGCCCCGGCTTGCCTTTGTTTGCAATTGATTTCAGAACACTGCACGAAGCTCCAAAAGGCTGAAACTCTACCCTGGGAATCCATGGGAGGGCCACCGACCAGCCATGGACCTTGGAGACCACCCACCGACCAGTTTTTGTGAGAAAAACCAACAAGGGTGGTCGGCCTGCCAGAAAAGCTGGTCGGCCGACCAGTTTCTGCCTCTGGTTCTGGTTTTCTGCAACAAGGAACAAGAGAGGAGCATGGCAAGGTATTTTCAACATATGTGTGCTCGACCACTCTCCCCATCATTGTACAAGCTCAAGGGAGTGTAGGTCTCGATCCTCGAGCCATCAATCACGCATCTCGATGCATGATGGCTGAGGAGTCGAATTGCACGACTCAATGTGAAATGAATGCACATATAAACACATAAATGCCTAAACTCCATCATGTGTTAGTCAAGAGTTTCGGCGACCGAGAATCGAGGCACGTTTCATCACTTTGAGTACGAAACGTCCCTTGTTTCCTGTGTTTGGACTAAACCCTACTCCAAACACAATGCAACAAACAATGTATGGACAAATGCAACTCTAGCATGCGATTTAAATGCAATGCAACTAGGTGATGCAAAGATGCACGGAATGACATGCAAGCATGCAAATGGCATACACAATGCTATGAACTAGTCAATGGCATACTCATTGCACATGGATTATGTGGCATGCATGCACAATGCACTAACATACACAATGTTATGAACGAGGAATACGCAATGCAATGATCGAGCATGCGACAACATGGATATGGCATACATAATTCAAGATAGACTTAAACTAAAATGAATGGGCCTCAGCCACACTCAAATCAGTGGCCATACATGGTGAAAATGAAGCGACAACACACATGCAAACATGCACAAATGCAGGGGACCAAACCTAAGGCACAAAGTGCAACTCCACCAAAGCAGGGTAAGCATGAAATATGGCATACAATCACATATTTTTCAGATCTGAAATGACATGCAAGATGGTCCCGAATCATGCAAACACCTCACACAATGCATGCTAGATGGCCCAAATACCGAAACTAGTGAAGTGGATTACACTATAGGCATGCAAAGCAATACTCAAATGGCTAAACCAGCTCCAAATAGTCCTTGTGCAGGCCAAAACAGTAGCAAATATGGACTAAAATGATGGCTCGCAAAGCATGGAAATGAAGCTCATGCAATGGTCCAAAAATGAGGTATTCATGCACAACGCTCAAACACACTTAAAGAGTGGAAAACATGGGAATATGGCATACCTATAAGCTCTAAAATATGATTCACAATGATGCCAAAACATGGAAACACCTCAAAATACGCATGCAATACGCTTCACAACTCAAAGCTAGGCAAGGGTATTGAACTACAACCATGCATAGCAAACATCATTTGACCATGAGGCCAAAAAATAGAGCTAAGGAAGTCCAAAACATACACAAAATCAGTTTAAGGCATGGCCAAAAAGTGCTAGAATCAAAGACCAAAATAGCATGCAATGTAAGCTAGTAAAGAGGGTTTGCACTACAAGCATGTGAGGCAATCAAGAGGCCACTAAACCAGCAAAACTCAGAGGTATGACATGCCAAATAAAACCCAAAAACCCACTGAAATATCGTTAATGCATGCAACAATGAGATGCTCCTTTGATATGCTATGAAGAGGGTTATTCTACACATACAAGATGGACATCCAATATGGAAAAACAAGCTCTGGAAAGAGCCTATACAGGTCCTAAAACTCATCAAAAATGACTTGAAACATGGCTTGGAAGCATGCAAATAAGGGCTCCTTTGTAAGGCCAAAAATGCTAGAAAACAAAACAAGGAGAGAGAGGGTCACCCCTCTCTGATTTTGGGGATCAAAATAGCATGGTAGCCACTAAAAATCCGCTGGATTTCAGTGGCTAAAAGGCCAAGAAAAGGCTAACACAAATGCTCTAAGGCATGGCTCAAAACAAGGTAAAATGAGGCATGCAAGGGGATAGATGACCCCCAATGGAAAAATGATCTTAAACAAACATGTTAAGGGCCTTAAAATAAGACTTTTTTAGTTTACACCAAAGCTCAAATATGCATTCAAATAAGGCTAAGAGATGGATCAAGATAAAGCTTAAAAGAGGGAAAAAGGAGTTACCCTTGTAGCTCTGCAAAACCAGCAACTTCTCCAGCCCAAAACCAACTCTTTGAGACCTCTCAAGACCTCCCAAGAACCTTAGAACAATGGTGGAGGTATGTGGCTATGAGGTGAAGTGTAAAAGGGCAAGAGTCATACACTTTCTAAGCCTAAAATGTAGAGATATAGAGAGATATATTGTATGAGCCTTAGCAAATTTTCTAAACCCCCTACAAGGAAGGGGAGCCCTTCCTTTATAGACAAGAGGGACTAAAGCTTCTCCTAGAAGCTTCAAACCAAGGGCAAACATCCTCCATACACGTGTATGGAGGATGCAGTCTGTGCCTCCCAGTTGGCACAGCTGGAATCAACTCACTGAGACAGAACTGAGGGAAGCAGGCCGACCAGTTCAGGTGGTCGGCTGACCACTTCCCCTAGTCGGCCAACCAGTTCAAAAGGGTCAAACCAATGAATGGTGGTCGGCAGCCCCATTTGGTGGTCTCCACAGGAAATGCAAGCAAGTGGTATGGTGGGAGACCAGCAATTGTGGCCAAAAAAATGAGGGAGACCAATTACCTGACAAGAAAATCGGCAGGCGGGGGAAAAGTGGTCTCCAAGGAGAAAAGGTGGTCTCCCATCCTTGTACCACCTTCTAAACAATGAAAATAGGGTCCATGCCAAAAATGAACCAAGACGGATGCAAAATGAGGGTTCGGAGGCCAAAACGCGCAGCCGGGTGCCCCGAAAACTGACTGTTAAGCATTGAAAGTGGCGTGCGACCACGAAGGTGGTCTCCCAGGCCACAGTGTCCCTATAGAGAGAGGAAACAAGGTGTGTGCCAAAAGCCAGAGCAAACGGAGAAAGTTAAGCGGTCCTGAACCGAGGCGCACGACCGACGGCTTTGAAAATCAGAAACTGGTCTCTAGACGGGAACAGTGGTCTACGACCACGAAAAGTAGCCTACGGCCACTGAGAGATGGTCTACAAGACCTCTCCCTCCCTTCAAGAAGAGAAAACAGAACCTGGTTCGTAAACCGAGGCAAAGCACAAAAGTGTCCCGAAGTTTGGAGGCAAGGCTCTCAACCGAGCCTCCGTAACCTCAGAACGAGCACAACATGCGCAATCACCGAGCGCTCAATCAATGACGTTTGAGTCTTAAGGTTGGTAAAAAATAGAGTGTCTACAGTTGCCCCTCTTTGACAGAACTCGGAAGTCATAAGTGACGAGAGTGAATGTCAAAGCCCAGAGACGACCCATTTTTGACAAGGCCGAAGACTTAGACAAACATGCAAGATAACAAAGAGATGCGCCTGCAGGCAGGGGCAAGATGCAAAGGATATGCCCAAAGCCGAACATAACTCATGATCATGCGAAGCAGCAAACCGCAATGAAGCAAATAGTCACAATAAATGCGACAGTTTTAAGCAAGCATGCAGAGCAAAACTATATTTCATGCAGTAAGGATGTAAGAGAATTACAATTCTCGCTACGTCTCACACGGAGAAGATACAATACCTGTCCGATTCGTCTGGTCGCGCCAGCTTCAAATGAACCGTGCATACAATATCGTGCCTACAAAAGAGAGAAACCTAACAGGCACAACATAGTTAGCAACATATGTTCAACGCTATATCGAACGCAGACAAACATGGTGCCGATGAAAAAGTACATCGCGATGCAAGAAGAAACGTGCACGACAACGCAAGTTAAGCATGGAGGTATGACGATACCAGTGAAATGTGCACAACGATGCAAAGGATGCGCATAATAATGCCAGTGACGTGCATAACAATGCAAGATAAGCGCAACTTCAAAAGCATGTTTGAAACAAAACATTGAGCAAAGAAAAGCAAGCCTCGACGAGGGCAACTCAAACGCGACCTCCGATTTACCTCTCGGAGGGGTCGTAACGTACTCAAAAAGGATACACCTGGCTCTTGGCGAATAATGATGAGCCATGCATCGAGGATTGGATTTGAAGTTCCCGCGAAGGGATTTCTCGCCGAAAAATGCACTTTCCTTGTACTATCTTGAGAGTCGGGGACTCCGATCACCACTAAAATTTGCAGAGAGAACAAAGAGTCATTGGAGGCCACCCAAGAGGGCCACCGACCACCTAGGGAGGCCACCGACCAGGTTTTGTGCAACGGGGTGGTCGGCCTACCAGGAAAGGTGGTCGGCCGACCACCTGTCCAAATCCGGGACGGTTTTGTCTTTTTACACTTGTTTTTTTAAATCCATATGTCCCAATCACTATTCCTCACACCCTCAAGGCCGAAATCAGTTCTCCTTCCTTCCTAAACCATTTTCTCTCTCAGATCTGCGCTTTATACGCGTTTTCCAACACCCCACGCAAAGTTGTTTCGCGAAATCTTCCAGTTTTCTTCACTTTGGACCGATTAAAATTTGATTTCAAAGCTTATTCCTTCATTTTCACCACTTGAGGTAAGTTTGTCTCGACATTTGGTACATTTTCTCAGGAGTTGACTTTTGTTGACTTTTTCATTTCCCGAGAGTTGACTTTTGTTGACTTTTTCTAATTTTGGCTCATTTTGCTCATTTGTGCTCCTTTTTTGCAGATTTCTTCAAATGGCGGGTCATTTTCCTCATGGTGGAGGTCCTTCAGGTGCCGAGGGTGAGCCGGACATCATGTCCTTGCCCCCCGAGAGTTCGGCCATTTGATCCCGAGAGGTATCATCCTTGGGAGCACGTCCTTCCTCAGGCCACTTTCTACCATTTCACTGACTTTGATGACCGAGCACCTGCGGATCTATTACTGCGGGAGCCAGAGACTCATCTCTCTCATCAGGCACAAGAGGTACGTACTTCACTTTTACATTCTCTGCATTGTATTCTGCATTTCATGCACATTTCATACTTTCGCTATGTATACTTATCCGCTCGTTCTGAACACATTTGCACACCATATTTCTGCTTATTTTAGCACATACCTCACAGGACAGAATTCTGTTGAGTGGGCACACAGCTTGTTCTAAACACTTACTCTATAACATAGCATTCTGTTTGCATTTTGAACACACAACACAATCACTCGGATTTTTGAACACGCAGCTCATACTTTTTATCTTAAACACGCAGCCCACAGTTTTTTAAAGTTGAACACGCAGCCCAAACTCTTGATGGTGAACACACAGCCCACTTTTTTGAAAACTGAACACGCAGCCCAAACGCTTGAGGTGAACACACAGCCCACAGTTTTTGAAATCTGAACACGCAGCCCAAACTCTTGAGGTGAATACACAGCCCGCAGTTTTGAAAGTTTGAACACTTAGCCCAAACTCTTGAGGTGAACACACAGCCCACAATTTTTAAATGTTGAACACGCAGCCCAAACTCTTGAGGTGAACGCACAGCCCACAGTTTTTGAAATCTGAACACGCAGCCCAAACTCTTGAGGTGAACGCACAGCCCACAGTTTTTGAAATCTGAACACGCAGCCCAAACTCTTGAGGTGAACACATAGCCCACAGTTTTTGAAAGTTGAACACGCAGCCCAAACTCTTGAGGTGAACACACAGCCCACAGTTTTTGAAATCTAAACACGCAGCCCAAACTCTTGAGGTGAACACACAGCCCCCTGTTTCTGAAATCTGAACACGCAGCTCAAACTTTTGATGGTGAACACGCAGCCCACTTATTTCATTTGCACGCAGCGCATATTGAACACACAGTTCTTACATTTCACTTTTGAACTCACAGCTCATTCATTTCATTTGCACGCAGCTTATACATTTCATTCTGAAAATGAATACTTCTGTTCATTTTGAACGCAGGTACCCTCTCGTTCTATGCGAGGTTATGGCTCGATTATTGCTAGGGAGTGGTATGTAGAGCTCCCAGAGACCGTTCATCACATGGTGGATGGGACAGGATTTGGGCCCTTCTGCACGGGGTTATCTCGCTATCCTGCGAGGAGGACCTTGATGGGGGCACTCGTGGAGAGATGGTGGGACACCACCAACTCTTTCCACTTCTCAGCTACCGGGGATATGACGAGGACCCCATTCGACTTTGCGATGCTGACTTGCCTTGATGTGGCCGGCCGACCGGTCCCCTACGACGAGGATATGGGCGAGTGAGAGGCTGCCTGGATCTATCTGTTTTGAGCTCGCCCACCGATTGACCGATCTTCGGGCAGAGTCAGGTACACTTGGTTTCCCATGTAGTATAAGATGAGTATGCCTGAGACTCTTGAGGAGATAGAGCAGTACGCTCAAGGTTTTTTGATATTCCTCCTTGGGACCACTTTGTTCTCCGATAGGGGGAACACAGTTGGACCGTATCTGCTCAGTGCTTTGGTGGACCTATCACAGGTCAGTGAGTATGACTGGGGTGGCGCCGGCCTCGCTACCCTCTACTGCTATATGACTGCGACCTCCCGCGGACGGGGGAACATAGTTGGCGGCTACTGGAGAGCTTGGAAGGTACCTTCTGCCCTCTTGATTTACATTTCTGCTTTTCACTCTCTGTACACTGCACACGGCACACTTTACATTTTGTATTCTACATTCTGCACTCAACACTTTGTATTTTCTGTATATTCTGTATTCTGATGGCTACTGCCTTGTTTTCCATAGCTATGGATTTACGCGTACTTTCCAACGCTAGCCCCAGAGTTCGAGGTGGAGGTGCCTTTTACGATCCCTTACTCTCACGTATTTGAGGGTCGATGTCAGACGAGGGCTCGAGAGACTCAGCCCTTCTTGCGACAGTTTTTTGACACGGTGCAGGCGACCGAGGTACTTCAAAACTCTCAGTTCTTTATATTTTCATCTTTGATTCATCTCGCATATTTATGACATCTGATTGGCTCATGCACTTGTTATCCTCAAATCGCTTGGCGGCCTTGGGCACCCTTGGGAGGAGATATCTGTTTCTAGTTCCCGGGGGCATGGGCTTCTTCTCAGTATAGGACTTTGTTTGAGGGGCCAGTTGGCAGGGCCTAGTTTCTGGGAGATCGCTTCATGCGCCAGACGATAGGCGTCCCTGAGCAGAGTGTCCCTTCAGCACCACCAGATGGCATGCGGTCCGCTGAGAGACTCACTTCCGAGGAGGTCGATGTCGCTATGTTGGGTACCGATGCAGCTCTGCACACGAAGGAGGGGGAGTATGTGACTTACCGCCACACGTACTTGATGCCCCCACTGATGGGTGTCCGTACTCCTACTAGGAGGGCTGCTGGTGCATCATCATCAGCTCGAGCCCGGGCTATAGACGTTCCTTCGTCTAGCAGGGCCGACACATCGAGGAGTGGGGCTAGACAGATTCCCCCGATTCCCCCGACTTATCAGCATACCGGGTGGCCAGATCTTCCGACCGAGTTGACTGGATGGCGATACGAGTCACCTTACCCGATTCCAATAGAGCCTCCTATGCCCGATCACCGATATGTCAGTGATCCTGACTCACCACCGGTATGTTCCACTGCTTTTCATTTATCACTCAGATACTTAGGCATTCATTTATTCGTTGATGACTTGAGCTTGTATCTGCAGCCTCCTAGGGAGTATTTTGATGATCTGCTCGGATTTGTGGCCTCACTTGAGGGCATGGTCTTGCGGAGGGAGACACAGCTGTTCATCGCTGGTGTTACGGTATTTTTCAATTTTCTCGCATTTATCATACTTCTGATGACATGTTGTATTTAACCATTTCACTGCATTGCTTCACTATGTGCATAGAGCACATCTGACACACACCATATTCATACATTGTATCTGCATACACCCACTCTATGTAGCATTCTTATCTCTGCATCAGATATACATGTTGGCTAATGTACTCAAATTGTCCTTTTCAGATGCCACCACTACAGGCCAGGCCATCCAGGCCTTCTCGACGAGTTGGGAGAAGGGACTCGTCTCGCAGACGAGGTAGGCGCAGAGCACCCGTCATAGATGACGAGGAGTCCAATGAGGAGGAGTCTGTGCATCCTTAGTCAAAGACGTCTGCAGACAGAGAGGAGGACTCCAGCTCTGGTTCTGAGAGTGGAGGTGATGTCAGGGAGGATCCAGAGGATGACAGCTCCGATTCAGATGATGGTGCTGGTGGAGGTATTGCCGAGACTGTTCAGGCGAAGAGGATGAAGAGGGCCTCCCGATCTTGAGTCCGAGAGCATATATGCAGATGTTCCTGCTTTATTTGCCTTTTTTACTAGTAGTTGTAGCACATTGTACATTATTAGGCAGTTTTATTTTCTGTAAAACTTGTATCCTTGTTGTAAAATGTTATAACAAAGGAAGCATGATGGAATGAAACAGCTTTTTGAAAAAGTGTCGTATTTTATGTTCTTAGCATCGCATCGCATCATTTTGCACAAAAATGAGGTTGAATGAAAATTGAGCATCGAAAATTGCCAAGCCAGTTAGTGAACCGACGCAACAAACTAAACAACTTAACTTAGTAAGAAACAACAAAACCTTAGCAAGTTTACAACTCGATAAGCAAATCCCGACAATGTTGATTAAACAAAGAGTAACAACTCGATATACAGAACTCAATGACTCGATAAGCAACAACTCGATAAACAAAACCTTAATAACTCAATAAGCAAAACCAAACAACAACTCGATAAACAAAGAACAACAACTCGATAAGAAAATGCATCTCGGACAGTTGGAGTGACGAAACGCATCCGAAACAGAGGTAAGCTCGGACCTTCAACACTCCCAACGCATGGAAAAGCTAGGATCTCTTTTTTGGAAACTAGGAACAGACCAAAAGACCAACTTTTCTCCATAGCCGACCACCAGAAGGGGCTGGTCGACCAGCTATTTTCCTTGGAGACCAAAAGGGTGGTTGGCCTACCAGAAAAAGTGGTCGGCCGACCACCTGGTTTGGTGACCACCAGATTTTTGACACGTGTCCCCAAACAGTGCCTTATCCTCTATAAAAGTTCCAGCTTCGTGGTTCTTTCATTTCATCTCAATTTTGCATCAAAATGGAGGCATTCCTCATCGAAAATCTCGCAGCTTGGATTGCTACTTTAGACGGCTCGGAAAAGTTGAACTTCCGGGGCTTCAGCTTGAATGCACTATTCACATTAAGCCACACTCCGCTGCATCTTCCCTTTCTCCATGCCGCGGCGAGGTTTTGGAATCCGATAACACATGTCTTTAACTTCGGCGGGCAAGAGATGTGTCTTACCTTCGAAGATTTCCAAGCTTTGATGGAGTCCGAGCGCAACGAGGAGATCTTGCCCTAACTCCGCTTCGGCCATGCTCAAGCCCTAGGACGAATGTGTGGGCTCACTATGCACGACGCTCGGTCTCTGATCTGTAATGGAGAATTGGACATCCTCAGCTTGATTCAACGTTTTTCTGATCCCGATGACCGCGGTGACCATCATTGGCAGGGCTTTCGGTGACATGCCCTTTGCTTGTGCATGCTATCTCATTTCTTGCTTGCCTCAAGCTCCGGAAGATCTAGTGTCCGATTGATCGAGGTTGCCCAATGCTTAAGGGAGGGCAAGAGCTGCATTGCCATGTCATTGGCCGAGACATTGATGGGCTTGGATGCTTTTCATCGCCGAGAGACGACCAGATTTGCGGGGAGTCCACTACTGCTGCAGGTAATGCTTCTACCCCTCCTCACATATATTACTCACATCACTCGGCTCTCAGGCTCGATTTTTATCTGAAGAAACCTTTTCTCACTTTTTCTCTCAACGTACACCTCTCTATTCTTTAATCTCTCATTTTTCAATCCCTCCCTAGGTATGGTTGATGGATAAATTGAGAGTGGTAGACTCATGCTCAGCATATTCAGTCCGTAGCTATTTCTTCTGACGTCGCCTAGTCAATGCCCTTGATGAGAGATTGTGGTAGAACTGGATGTGCAGTTTGTTCGCGGAAGACATTGCTTGGCGCTACCCCTGGCTCAATCTACCGGTAATGAGTTACAACATGTCTCGCCAGCTTGGAATCCAGCAGATTGGCCTGACCCACTGTGTTTTCTATTTCTCATTTCGGTTCTAGCGTCAGTTCGACCATGATCAGATTTGCCCGGCAGAGGGGATAGAGTACCCGGCTGCATTTCTAATCCGAGGCGCACAGCTTGCTCGGTATGCCAGGGCATGGAGGACGAGAGAGCTTCTGGCCCCTGCTCCCATTTTCAGCTGCACCCTCTCTGATGAGTGCACAGATTGGCTCAATGAAGAGGCACAGATCGAGCCCAGCTTGGCATCAGAGGCTTCCACAAACTCTGGGAGGGGGCGCGGGAACACTTGACTATGCCCTGAATTTATTGCTTTATCAGTACTCTCAAGTTTTCTTTATGAATGTAATAAAAAGAAACTTCAATTTGTATTCAAGAGCAGGAGAACTCTGTACTAAAATCAGTGTAATTGAAGATTGTGGGTACTGAAAATTTTCTGTTCGGTCCAAAAATGGTCTAAGTTGTAAAAAGATTAATTTGCGCAAAATCAATTTTTATTAAAACTTTTCAAAACCATTTTTGATATGGATCACAACTGGACACGCCTAAAGTTTGTTACTGAGATGCACAACCCCGGATCCTAGCATTTGGAAAGTTGTCCCTAGTTTGAATAGCACTGCACTGGATATCACAATCGAGCTCTTGAATGCGGAGTAGACAAAGATGACCAAACATGATCACATGGACAAAGTTGATTGGGGAAGAGTTTATTGCTGGACTTCAGGATGAAGTTGCCTACGTATCCCAAAGATAGTAATCAAGCCTTGCGTAGTTCCGGCTTGGGTTCACTCGTGTATTTTCACTCTCCTTTTGCGCCCTAACTTTTGCCAAGGCCGCCCTTTGCGGGTTTTCAACCTTGCGAGCTCAGTTTTTATATTTTCAAATTTTTCATGCTCTAACTTTTGCCTAGGTCGCCTTTTCAGGTTTTCGGCCTAGCGAGCCACTCAGGGGTAATATTTCTTCAACTTGTCCATGTTGATCGGCTGTGAGATCTCTAGTCCATCTAGGTCCATCAGAACGACAGCTCTACCCGACTAAATAGACTTAATGATGTAGGGACCAGTCCAATTGGGTCAGAACTTGCTCCTAGGGTCATGGATGGGAGCTCGGTTGTCTTTGAGCACAAGATCTCCTTCTTTCAAATTCCTGGACTTAACTTTCTTGTTGAAAGCCCTGGCAATTCTGTGTTTATATCCCTGAATATAGTACAGTGCTTTCAGCCTCTTTCATCAAAGAGCATGAGTTCTTCAAATCTGCTCTGCTGCCAATCTGCCTCGACTATCTAACACTCGGCCAGTACTCATAATGACGGAACCTCAATTTTGATAGGTAGAACAGTCTCCATCCCATATACCAATGAATACGGAGTTGCTCCAGTGGAAGTTCGAATTGAAGTTTGGTAGCCCTTGAGAGCAAACGACAGCTTATCTGGCCAATCCCGATAGGTTTCCACCATCTTCTGTAGAATGTGCTTGATGTTCTTGTTGGCGGCCTCAACTGCGCCATTAGTCTGTGGCTGATATGTGGATGACTTATGAAAAGCCACGTTGTATTTTTCCAACAAGTCAATCACTTCTTTCTTGAAATAGGAACCATTATCTGAAATGATCTTGTTCGGGACCCCATAGCGACCGATGATGTTGTTTCTGATAAACTTGGCAACATGGGAAGCTTTCAACACTGCATAAGATTGGGCCTCGACCCACTTCGTAAAATAGTCTTTCGCGACCAGAATGAACTCATGCCCATTAGACCCTTTCGGACTGACAGCCCTAATTACATCAATTCCCCAAACTGAAAATGGCCACGTCGAAGTCATGCTGTACAGCTTGGACAGCGGAATGTTCATGCGGTTTGCATGGATCTGACATTTATGGCATCGCCGAACAAAACTAATACAATCCTTCTCTATGGTGGACCAGTAGTAACCTTATCTGAGAATCTTCTGGGCTAGCATCACTCCGTTCATGTGCACTCCGCACTCTCCCCCATGGATGGCCTCCATCAGATGCTTCGATTCTTCAGCTTCCACACACAGCTTATGCATCCAGAGATGACCCCTTTTGTACAGTTTAACCCCACAGATGATGAACTAAGCAGCGATTCTTCTGATTGCCCTTTTATCCATGGCATTTGCCCCTAGTGGATACGTCTCCTTCTCCAAGAAGTTCCAGACATCGTAATACCAGGGGTTCTCATCTTGAACCTCTTCTACAGCAGCAATCAGTTCGTAAGCTGGCACAAATTTCTTCTTGATGATGATTGGACGCATCTGGACTCCGAAAGGGATGTCTATCATGGACGATAGAGTTGCTAAAGAATCAGTGAACTTGTTGTTCTCTCTTAAAAGATGAGCGAAATTCAGTTTCTCAAACCGAGGAATCAGCATGTCCAAGGTCTGGTGATAGATTTTTATCTTTTCCTCTTTGGCTTTCCAATCTCCTTTAGCTTGAGATACAACAAGGTTCGAGTCCCTGATGACGTCCAACCATTTTGCCCCTAGTTCTAGGGCCGCTTCTAGTCCAGCAATGCATGCCTCGTACTCTGCTTCGTTGTTCGATACTTTGAACCAGAGTTTGAATGCTAAAGGTATGCGAGAATTGTCAGGTGCTATCAGCAACACCCCTATCCCATATCCATATTGGTTTGACGCTCCATCAAAGTACATCGTCCAAAATTCTTCTTCAACATGTAGAATGGCCTCGTCTGGGAATAGGTACTCAACTGCTTCATCCCCTTCAACTAGGTGATCGGCTAGGAACTCCGCTACCGCTCTCCCCTTTACTGACTTGCGCGTTACATACTTCAGATCAAATTCAGAAAGCAGAAGCAACCAATGAGCTAGCCTACCTATAAGTGTCGGTTTCTCGAAAAGGTATTTGATGGAATCTAATATGGAAACCAACATTACGGAGTGAGCTAATAGGTAGTGCCACAACTTCCTGGTAACCCATACTAAGGCCAGACAAGCCTTCTCAAGCAGAGTGTAGCGGGTCTCGTTATCAAGCATCTTCTTGCTCAGGTAGTAGATGGCTTTTTCCACTTTGTCTTCGGACTCCTGTGCGAGCATGCAGCCCATTGTAGTCTTAGTCACTGAAAGATACAAAATCAACGGTTTCCCTAATTTAGGTGGTGACAACACAGGCGGGTTCTGCAAGTATTGTTTGATCTGCTCAAAAGCTGCTTGGCATCGACCGTCCCATTGGAACTTCGTTCCTTTTTTCAGGAGACCAAAAAGTGGTTCACAAGTCAAGGTTAATTTTGCGATAAACTGTCTTATGAATTGCACTTTACCCAGAAAGCCTCGCACCTCCTTTTCAGTCATTGGTGGTGGCATTTCTAAGATGGCCTTGATTTTGGAAGGGTCGACTTCGATACCTCTCTGTGTAATCAAGAACACCGAACGTACATTTTTAAGGATTTAGCCGCAACCGAAATTCTCTAATCCTTTGGAAGAACTTTTGCAAGGCGGTGTAGTGGCCCTCTCTTTCCTTGGACTTGACAATCATGTCATCCACGTACACCTTAACCTCTTTGTGGATCATGTCATACAAAATCATGGCCGCGGCCTGTTGATATGTAGCTCCAGCATTCTTCAACCCAAACGGCATCACCCTGTAGCAATAAGTCCCTACGGGGTGGTGAAAGCAATCTTCTCCCGGTCTTTAGGTACCATCACTATCTGATTGTAGCCTGAGAATCCATCCATGAACGAAAGCAATGCATGCCCCGCTGTGAAGTCTACTAACTCGTCAATATGCAGCAAAAGAAAGTCGTCCTTTGGATTGGCTCTATTCAAATCCCTGAAGTCCACACATACCCGAATTCTGCCGTCCTTCTTTGGTACTGGAACTATGTTGGCCAACCAAGTTGGGTATTCAGATACCAGCAGGAACCCTGTGTCAATTTTCTTGGTGACCTCTTCTTGATCTTGAGGGCCCAGTCCGAGCGGATCCTTCTGAGTTTCTGTTTAACGGGTCGGGCCTCGGGGTCAAGAGGGATCCGGTGCTGTACAATCTCAGGATCGATTCCAGGCATGTCTTCGCAGGACCACGCGAAAACATATTTGAAATCTTTTAATAAAGCGACTAAGCGCTCGCGCTCCTCCAAAGACAATGTGGACCCGATCTGGACCAACCGTGGGTCCTTCTTAGTACCCACATTAACTATAGTGATTTCGTCAACCAGGGGTTTAATAAATCTCTCCTGCTCTTGATCAATTAAACGTTGTAAAATCGGAGAAATTTCTTCCTCGTCGTTTTCATCAAAATTTTGAAAATCCTGATTCAAGCAATAAATTAAAGGCACAGAAAAATACTCAGAAGCCACAGCCATTCCATTCTCATTAAGTACCTCCAAAACGTCATATTCCTCTGTTACAACAGACTCAAAAGAGAAAGAAAAAGACGACCTTGACAGGACTGTGGCATCCAGGTTGTCACCCCCAGGAATACCGGACTCAGACTCAGACGAGCTGGAACCTGATTCCGACTCCACAGACTCGGTGGAATCAGATTCCGGCTCACTACCTGACCCGGTGCTGCTTGACAAAAATCCCTCCTCGTACTGCCAGATGAGGGAGGGTGCGATGGATGCATCCAAAATATTTGCAGATAAGCCCGCAGCTATTTCATTCTCGATCATGGATACCAAGAAGTTATTCCCCAAGCACTTCTGTACGATCGGAGGATCTGAAAGTAGACAAGCCAGTGCTACCCCCATTTCATTCTCGGTGCTCTCGAAACCCACTTCCTTACACTGCTCAAACTCAGCTGATGGGTCTGTCTGCTCTTCAGCAACATCTTCCCCAGATAACTGCAGGTCGAAGAAGATCTCAAACCCCGGCAGACGCTTCTTCTCCGCATTCAACCATGGCTCTGGGAAGCCGTAAAATGGAAAATCCTCCCCCTCTTGGACCTTTGGCGGTAGATGGATCGATGAATTCCCAAAAACTATAGCCACCCCTTTCTCGTAGGGGTATTTCAACATCTAGTGAAGGGTGGAAGAGACTGCCTTCACCTGGTGCAGCCACGGCCGCCCCAGGAGTAGATTGAAGGTTGCGGGAACGTCCAAGACATGAAAGTCAATCTCGTGTTGTCCTGGACCAACCTAGGTTTGAATTTTCACTGTCCCCATCACCTCTCTCTTGTGTTATCATATGCCCTTATCACCTGCATTGTCGGCGCAAAGTCCGCGGGCTTCAACCCGATTGCATATGTTGTCCTTGCCGGGCACATGTTGATGGCGGATCCGGTATCGACAAGAACCACCGGTATCCATGTGTTTCTACACTCCACAGAGATGTAGAGAGGTTTGTTGTGATCTGAGCCCTCAGGCGGTAGTTCCTTGTCGAAAAAAGGCAACACTGGAGAACCTCCTCCTGGAAAAACCAAGCCCACCAGTTGTTCAGGCGTGGTGTCTATGAAGAGTTTAGCCTTGTCCATTGCAGAAAGGACAGCCTGTCTATGTACCCTGGAAGCCATAAGCAGTCCCCAGATGGAGATGTCCACCTGTATCTTTTTCAACTGATTCAGCACAGCCTCTTCTTCAAGTAGCTTCTCTTTCTGCTTTTCCGCCTCCTTGTCCTTTCCGGACGCCTCTGGTTGATCTAAGTGCGGGAGCTTAAAATACCGCCCGCTCCTAGTCATATGGTCAACTTCGCCAATATACCAGGTATCATCCGGCTAGTTATTCCCCCAGTCCTCATCTATGTGGGTGAGACATTGGTCATCGTCCTCCCACCACATTCCATCGGCAACCGACAAACACCTGTCCAGCTCTGTTACAGCTATTCTCGTGCCCATAACACCTTCTATTCCTATGCTCACAATATGTTCTGTTCCTGTGCGTACAGTACGTTCGGTCCGCATAGGAGCTTTTAGCCTTTCTGGCTCTCTCAGAATCTTCGATGCCTTCTTGTTCGAGCTGCTTCAGTGTAGCCTGCTGTTCAACATCTTCTATACTCAAAATACCTAAATCTCGAGCGAAATTCTTAGCACCAGCGCTCTCCGGCGATGTATTCTGATCCCCGGCCCTTCCGGCCACAATTGATGTCCTGGTCCCCAATTGCCCCCGTTCTAGCTGAAGTTCTTTGACAATATCCGAATGATCGTTAAGCCATCCTGTGACCTCTGCTGACTCCTCAAAATTGAACCAGTTGACTGTCATGTCCCCCGGATTTTGTTCATTGAAAATCTGAAGGTCGGTAATGTCCCCTTCCAGAACTACTAAGTCATTTATCCTCTGATCAAGTCCATCCCCCCGGAGTACACAAATTTCTGCCCCCACCAGCAATTCCATATTTGGCCTAATCTGACCTGCTGACGCAATGTAGCCACTCGGATCGTACACCCCCTCAGCAGAGCTCCCCAATTCCTCAGTCCCTGAATCCACTGTACCACTTTCCTCCGAAATCATCCCTATCCTGTCTTCAACAGCCACTACCATTGGTTCGGGTTGGGTTCGGGAGATGTCCAACACGCACAAGTCAGTGCTGTCAAGAATGAACACCTCCGGCTTAGGTAGGTGGGACGGGGTGATATACATGCTGGGGTCGTATGACACAATCTTAGTTTGGATTGAGTTGATGCGTTTGGGAGGTGGAGCCTGGTTATGTGGCGGAAGAGGGTTGGTCGTGACATTGGACTTTTCCAGAGGCACAATCACCCTATTGTCGACGAGATCTTGAATCTCGTGACGCAATCTAAAGCAATGGCCGGTGTCGTGACCATGTTGTTGGTGAAAGGCGTAGTATTTAGCAGGGTTGTGAGAGGGAGGAAATGGATTTGGCAATGGCCGTGGCTCTAGAGGCTTCAAGTGCCCTTTCTTAATTAAAACCCCTAGAGCCTTGGACAGGGGCATATATAGTGGGGTAAAGGTTATTTGGCCTCTAGGGGCATATTTGGTTGTTTGCGAGTTAATACCGGACGCACCAGTGAATGGTGTAGCTGAAAGTGTTCTTGGGGTGGTGGTGGTGACCATACTCACATCTGCAGCTCTGGCGGTTGCGGCATTACTTGTGCCTGTATTGGTGTTGCGGTTGAAGGTTCTCCTGGGTTGCTCTTTGTCTTGGTCAATCAGACCCTATTTCATAGCATCCTCAATTTGTACCCCCATCTCATGTAAATCTGAAAAGGTGGGGAAAGGGAGAACAGTCATTTTCTACATAAGCTTGGGCTGGAGATTGCGCACAATCATCTGAATCTGATCTTTGTCAGTGGGCCTAGTGGTCATCATTGAGGCCTTGGCCCTCCACTGGGTTACGAAGTCAGAAAAACTCTCCTTAGGCTCCTGCCTGTCATCTCTAGCTCATGGGTTGTGATCTCGATCTGTGTATTATAGGAGTACTTAGCGACAAAAGCCTCGGCCATCTCATCCTAATTCCTCTTAACATCGTCTTCCAATTTTGCGTACTAGATGGCCACCACACCCGACAGGGTCCGGCCAAATAAGGAAAGCTTTTGTAGTCTGGTGAGGCCCATCAGCCTTAATATGTCTGAAAACAACTGCAGATGTACCATAAGATCGCCGGACACGTCAAAGCGGTCAATGTGTGGCATCTTAAATCTGTCCGGCAGCGTCACGGCTGCGTCAGTATACCTGTCCTCAATGTCTGGGATGGACTTTACCCCTTGGGATTTCTTGAAAAACTTTTCAAGCTTGCTTAACTTCAATGCTGTAGGGTCCACCTCGAACTCAAAGGAAGAGTCTGGTTGATTGATAGGCGTAGGTGCCTTAGATAGTTGAGGTAGAATCGGGGGCGGAGCCGGCCCTGTTAGGATGTCTGTGTCCTCCTGGATATTCTGGACATTTGGTGTCTCCCCGGGTAGTGGGACCCTTGGTGGGGGAGGAGCTTGATGTGAGGCTGATGCTCCAGCTTGCTGCTGTAGCCAGGTAATTAGCTCTGCCTGTTGGGTCATGACCACGGCCTGCTGTTTGGCAAATTCTGCTTGACAAGCAGCGTCCTCTTGCATGAGTTTCATACTTTCTTGGAGTTGACACATCATTTCCTCCATTCCTACCATGTTCTGTTGTTCCAGCTGACTGACTGGTATATCTATCTCTGTGGTAAAAACTGAAGCCTCAACCTGACTATCCACTGACGGGGTAGACCACTGTTCTGGCAACCTCTGCTCGGATACACTGCGTCTTCTCGACCTCTGTCTGATAACCGGGAGTAAGGAATAAAACACTGGTTGTCCGTTGACCAGATCCTCAGATCGATTGAGTCGGCGACCTCTAGTCCAGAGTGCTTGGGGAATATCTGCTTGGTCTGAAGCAATTGTGCTAAACTACCCCCTAGCAAAAAGATAAATAGATCAATAATAAGGAAATAAACAACCAGACAAACAGACAGCATAACAGCATAAACAAACACACAACACATAGTTAGGCATCACAACACACAGTTGATAAGCTGAATAGACTGTTCTCAAACGCTGATCATTGTTCCCAAATCACTGCCCCCAAAACTGAATCTGATACCCGTAGATAACTGATTCCCAAAATACTGAACTGGTGCCCGCAGGCCTGATACCCAAACTTGTAAACTGATACATGCATTCCTGTAGAGACGCACTCTAAAAGCACATAGCAAATAAGTGAGCCAAAACACCCCTATGTTGGGGGTAAGGTTTCCTTGTCCTATTTTGTTAGGAGCTAGGGTTTCACTATGCACATAGCGGTTTCAAACAACCTACAATCGGGTAAGCAACCTGTCTTAGCTTGGAATGGTCACTATGGATTCCGAATATACACTAGATCGAATGGTCAAAAGCGTGCCCCGGTAAAAATCGGGGTTTGTGTTCCCATCGTGGCAGAGCCCGTAACCGGTCAGCCTTATGGCACGCAGCCTCCGGCAAACCGTTCGGGAATAGTAGATGGCAAACACAGTGTCCTAGGCGCACCAATGCAAATGTAATGCAAAGAAACACATAAGTGTAGTCAAAACGAGATATCATGAGTTCGAGTCAAGCTCTCTAACTCCCCAGCGGAGTCGCCAGAAACTGTAGACGTCCCGAACGTTCTGGGGGAAAATCCCCCATGTTTTGTTCATCTTGGGCTTACTACAGTAGCGGACTCAAATGTCACGGTTCTGAATCTAATCTCGCAAAGTGCAATGCAAGAATGATAAATCACCAAAGAGTCCAAATCTGGAAAATCGTTTTGGAAAACAGATTTTTAAGAAAGAAGTGCCAAACATGGATTGCTTTGCCAGATACAGAGTCGCCACCTAAATATTTTATTTTGGGAAATTTAGGAAACCCTGACTCGTTGCCTAAGGCCACGTGTCTGTCATCACCAAAGTTGCCTCGGCTCGGGAACTTGGGTACAATTGGGGAAGGTCATCTATGAGCACCCCTGCTCGCTCGATCAAAGATCAGCCTGTACTAAGCATGATATCTTCTTTTTGAAAACACATGTGTTCTTATTCTGGTTATTAGCCTAGAATTACTATATGATGCGCACAACACACAAGTATAGACTAGATCGCCTAAATTGGAACAAAACAACTCATGTTTGTTTGAAAATGGTTTGATGATGCTACTCGCAAGTAGGCGAAGACGTGGATTTGCCACCCCTCGGGTGGGCTTAGAAAACATGATTTTGCCACGTGCAAGTGGGCTTAAAACTTGCATTTTGATGAATTGTTCCAATTCAAGTAACCCAACCTTCACCCATAGGCAGTCAGGTAGTTATATCACATAAGCAAATAGTCTCATGGCAAGCATGCTATCATGGCAACACTCACACACATGCAAGGATGCTAAAGCATAAAAGCTTACCGAGTACTCCAAGCCAAAGAAGGAAGCTGATTAGAAATCATGCATAAATCTTAACTATACTGAAATGCCTAATGCAACACATACAAAAATGCAACTAGAAATAGGCTCAGCTGTCCTAAGATGGTATATGAAATGCAACATTTGATACATATATTCAACTTGGAATTAAAATACAATGCGGTTAGTATAATGCGCCGAGCCCGGTGCATGCAAGACAGATGAATAAATGCAAACATGCGAGCATAAGTATGCTAATTTAAACATGCCCTAAACTAACCATCATAAGCTGGTAAACAAAAAGGTGAAAGACGTGGGGTTGGAAGACGTGCATCACACACATGCACACTTATTACAACAATTGGCCCTCTCTCGGAGGGTCCGAATAAATAATACAACACCAACTAGTTAATCTAAGCTAATTTAATTAAGCCAGTTATTACATAACCAAAATGAATAATAAATTACAGCTAATTATTACACAACTCTAATTAATTAACAAACTAGCTAAGTAAACAAATAAACTAGCATGCAAACTACATGAATGTGGACTGCCTCAGCTCTACCTTGAATGATACACGGTGCATGCATGCTCGAGTCGCCTCGTTGGGAAATCCATCGCGATGTCCCGACTTGCCTTTATTTGCAATTGATTTCAGAACACTGCACGAAGCTCCAGAAGGCTGAAACTCCACCCTGGGAATCTGTGGGAGGGCCACCGACCAGCCATGGACCTTGGAGACCACCCACCGACCAGTTTTTGTGAGAAAAACTAGCAGGGGTGGTCGGCCTGCCAGAAAAGCTGGTCGGCCGACCAGTTTCTGCCTCTGGTTCTGGTTGTCTGCAACAAGGAACAAGAGAGGGGCATGACAAGGTATTTTCAACATATGTGTGCTCGACCACTCTCCCCATCATTGTACAAGCTCAATGGAGTGTAGGTCTCGATCCTCGGGCCACCAATCACGCATCTCGATGCATGATGGCCGAGGAGTCGGATTGCACGACTCAAGGTGAAATGAATGCACATATAAACACATAAACGCCTAAACTCCATCATGTGTTAGTCAAGAGTTTCGGCGACCGAGAATCGAGGCACGTTTCGTCACTTTGAGTACGAAACGTCCCTTGTTTCCCGTGTTTGGACTAAACCCTACTCCAAACACAATGCAACAAACAATGTATGGACAAATGCAACTCTAGCATGCAATCTAAATGCAATGCAACTAAGTGATGCGAAGATGCACGGAATGACATGCAAGCATGCAAATGGCATACACAATGCTATGAACTAGTCAATGGCATACTCAATGCACATGGATTATGTGGCATGCATGCACAATGCACTAACATACGCAATGTTATGAACGAGGCATACGCAATGCAATTATCGAGCATGCGACAACATGGATATGGCATACATAATACAAGATGGACTTAAACTAAAATGAATGGGCCACAGCCACACTCAAATCAGTGGCCATACATGATGAAAATGAAGCAACAACATACATGCAAACATGCACAAATGCAGGGGACCAAACCTAAGGCACAAAGTGCAACTCCACCAAAGCATGGTAAGCATGAAATATTGCATACAATCACATATTTTCCAGCTCTGAAATGACATGCAAGATGGTCCCGAATCATGCAAACACCTCACACAATGCATGCTAGATGGCCCAAATACCGAAACTAGTGAAGTGGATTACACTATAGGCATGCAAAGCAATACTCAAATGGCTAAACCAGCCCCAAATAGTCCCTATGCAGGCCAAAACAGTAGCAAATATGGACTAAAATGATGGCTCGCAAAGCATGGAAATGAAGCTCATGCAATGGTCCAAAAATGAGGTATTCATGCACAACTCTCAAACACACTTAAAGAGTGGAAAACATGGGAATATGGCATACATATAAACTCTGAAATATGATTCACAATGATGCCAAAACATGGAAACACCTCAAAATACGCATGCAATAGGCTTCAGAACTCAAAGCTAGGCAAGGGTATTGAACTACAACCATGCATAGCAAACAACATTCGACCCTGAGGCTGAAAAACAGAGCTAAGGAAGTCCAAAACATGCACAAAATCAGTTTAAGGCATGGCCAAAAAGTGCTAGAATCAAAGGCCAAAATAGCATGCAATGTAAGCTAGTAAAGAGGGTTTGCACTACAAGCATGTGAGGCAATCAAGAGGCAACTAAACCAGAAAAATTCAGAAGTATTACATGCCAAATAAAGCCCAAAAACCAACTTAAACATGGTTAATTCAAGCAAGAATGAGATGCTCCTTTGATATGCTATGAAGAGGCTTATTCTACACATACAAGATGGACATCCAACATGGAAAAAAAAGCTCTGGAAAGAGCCTATGAAGGTCCTAAAACTCACCAAAAATGTCCTGAAACATGGCTTGGAAGCATGCAAATAAGGGCTCCTTTGTAAGGCCAAAAATGCTAGAAAATAAAACAAGGAGAGAGAGGGTCACCCCTCTCTGATTTTGGGGCTCAAAACAGCATGGTAGCCACTAAAAATCCACTGGATTTCAGTAGCTAAAAGGCCAAACAAAGGCTAACACAAATGCTCTAAGGCATGGCTCAAAACAAGGTTAAATGAGGCATGCAAGGGGATAGATGACCCCCAACGGAAAAATGATCTTAAACAAACATGTTAAGGGCCTTAAAATAAGACTTTTTTTAGTTTACACCAAAGCTCAAATATGCATTCAAATAAGGCTAAGAGATGGATCAAGATAAAGTTTAAAAGAGGGAAAAAGGAGTTACCCTTGTAGCTCTGCAAAACCAGCAACTTCTCCAGCCCAAAACCAACTCTTTGAGACCTTTCAAGACCCCCCAAGAACCTTAGAACAATGGTGGAGGTGTGTGGCTATGAGGTGATGTGGAAAAGGGTAAGAGCCATACACTTTCTAAGCCTAAAATGTAGAGATATAGACAGATATATTGTATGAGCCTTAGCAAATTTTCTGAACACCCTACAAGGAAAGGGAGCCCTTGCTTTATAGACAAGAGGGACTAAATATTCTCCTAGAAGCTTCAAACCAAGGGCAAACATCCTTCATACACGTGTATGGAGGATGCAATCTGTGCCTCCCAGCTGGCACAGCTGGAATCAACTCACTGAGACAGAATTGAGGGAGGCAGGCCAACCAGTTCAAAAGGGTCAAACCAATGAATGGTGGTCGGTAGGCCCATTTGGTGGTCTCCACAAGAAATGCAAGCAAGTGGTATGGTGGGAGACCAACAATTGTGGCCAAAAAATGAGGGAGACCAGTTACATGACAAGAAAATCGGCCGGCGGGGGAAAAGTGGTCTCCAAGGAGAAAAGGTGGTCTCCCACCCTTGTACCACCTTCCAAATAATGAAAATAGGGTCCATGCCAAAAATAAACCAAGACGGATGCAAAATGAGGGTTCGGGGGCCAAAACACGTAGCCGGGTGCCCCGAAAACTGACTGTTAAGCATCGAAAGTGGCGTACGACCACGAAGGTGGTCTCCCGGGCCACAGTGTCCCTCTAGAGAGAGGAAGCAAGGTGTGTGCCAAAACCCAGAGCAAATGGAGAAAGTTAAGCGGTCCCGAACCGAGGCGCACGGCCGACGGCTCCGAAAATTAGAAACTGGTCTGCAGGCGGGAACAGTGGTCTATGACCACGAAAAGTAGCCTACGGCCATTGACAGATAGTCTACGAGACCTCTCCCTCCTTTTGGGAGGAGAAAATAGAACCTGGTTGGCAAACCGAGGCAAAGCACAAAAGAGTCCCGAAGTCCAGAGGCAAGGCTCTCAGCCGAGACTCCGTAACCTCAGAACGAGCACAACATGCGCAATCACCGAGCACTCAATCGATGATGTCTGAATGTTAAGGTCAGTCAAAAATGGGGTGTCTACAAATGGGTACATTGGGGATACACCAAGCTATGACACATTTGTGGAGATACGTTTAATTAGCAGAGAGTTTTGATTTATTTGAAATTGCAAATCCTTTACTTGATGTGCTAGAAATGAGAGACGTATTATTTAATGATGAAATTGATGGAAGTGAAAATTAAAGTTTCAAGTTTCCAAATTTTGCAATGAAATTTTGTTTTGTAATTTTTCCTATTTAATGGCATTAAAATAGCTTATTGATTTCGCTTTGGAATTGGTATTGTTGAATTAAGATTTCTTTTTTGGTTTTGTAATATCTCCTTTTAGCTTTGGTATTGAAACTTTGATTGGTAGGTTGAATATCAACCTATAAATTATAAAAAAATAAAACATTGATTGACGTACCCCAGACATATCCGTATCCTATTTTTTTAGGTCTTGCTTTATCGGCATGCCCGTAACGTTTCCGTACTAGTATCCGTACCGCACCCGTGCTTCATAAGTGGTCAGGCAATGTAATATCCCTTAATTTTGCAAATAATAAATTTAATAATTTTAACTAGTAGTTCGTGTTAACAATGATTACTTTGTTAATGGTCATAAATGTGTACATTTTGCCATATGCTTTTGGAAAAGAATTGAAATTCTCTTTTGCACATATTTGACATGGTATATTTGCAGCATTTAAATTGTCCGGCTCAAATTTGACTTAATGGTGTGATAGTATATGTTAGCTAGTTTAGTGGGTTTATGGTCACATTGATCCTTGTGTAAATAAGAGAAATCATAAGGGCATTATCGTAATTCTGATGGTTAACCCTTGCACTTAAATAGTGGCTAGGGTTATTTTATGTATCCTCTTATGTTTAGAAATTGCAAAGAGATAGAAGGGGGATTAGTAATCCCTTGGTATTAGTAAAGAGGAGAAAGGGGGATTGGTAAGGAGGAGGTAGAGATGGTATTAGAAAAATAGTGAGGGGATTAGAAATTTTTTTTTTTTTTTATATTGGAAATTTTTTTTAAATATAATGTTTAATTTTTTATATTTTTTTATTTGTTTTATTATTTTATATAAAAATAATTTAACAATTCCTCACTATTAATCCCCTCACTATCAATCCCTTCCATTCTATCTCTGAAAACAAACGGGGCCTGAGGGAGATCGGGGCGGTGGTTTTGTGGGCTTGAGAGAGAGAGAGAGAGAGCTGGTTTTTGACCTTGAGGGTGGAGCCACCAGCAGCGATCATGAAGGCGCAGCCATGGGAAATGAAGAGCAGTGGCAGTGCATGAGAAAGTAGGTCAACAGCTATAGTGAGAGAAGCTTTCCAGTGACTTTTGGGGCTTTTGACGGTTTCCTGCATATCCATAGGTAGGGTGAAGGAATAAACCCAAACGCCTTTTCTTGGCACATATACATATGATTTTGGTATATATATGTGTGTGTGTCTATAGATTGTATCAATTATTGTGTCTATAGATGGTTTACAAACTTGAAATGACTTCAATAAGACAATCATGAATGGATTCATTTATAACAAGAGAGATTTATTGCTGAGTGGAAGAGATAGGGGGGTTCGGTGCTGTGAGTTTCCCTAGTTAACTTTCTTTCTATTTTATTGTGTTGTAGTGTTGTTATAGTTCACATTACTTGGGCATTTTTTTTATATAACTAGAGAGATAAATTTATATGACCTATCATTTTAGGGAAATTCTATGGTGTGTACCATATGCACTGTGTTATGTATTTTTTGGGTGTATGTTATGCATTATTGTAGTAAATATTATATAATTTTCTGGTAGAGTTACGATAATTTGTGGTTCAAAATGCAATGTTATGCATTTTTGTGGTAATGTTGCACATTTGTGGCTAGAAAATGTTTGGATAAACAAATGTGGAATATTACCACAAAAATTTATGACATTAACTTCATTTTTGTACCACAAATTGTTATAACTCTACCTAGAAAATACGTAATATATATCACAAAAATACATAACATGTACCACAAAATGCATAACAAGGTTGCACATGGTACACACCCGTAGCATGGCATAACCCTTCATTTTAACTTTAATTCATCTGGTTAGCAAATTATGGATGTGCCAAGTAAACCACTTGATAATGAGATAGTATGACTTATGTGGAGATGATATTCATTAATTTGTTTGTTTTATTATTTATGTTTTTGGTATAGATGGATAATTGCATTAAAGAAGTCTTGCAAGTTGTATATTGACTAATGGGGTAATTATTTAATAGTTCTAGAGCACCAAGTGGCATTGTTTACATGGCGCTCCAAACCAATCACGTAGTGGTAAATTTTATTAGCAAGACATGGTGGCTCACCTTTATTACGGAGTTGATAATAAAGGTAGTTACGAGATAAAAGATGACATACTTGGTATGTGTAGCGATTTTTTGTTTGTTGGGAGTAACCATGTAGGCAATGCCTAATGCTACTCTAGAAGTATTTATTGTTTTATGCTCAATGGGTACATTAGTTAATTGTTACAGCTCCATGTGACAAAAGTCCTCTTTGATTAACCATTTAAATTCATTTTCCTTTGCCTAGTTCTCCCAACAATAAAATGGTTTGGTAGATAATGGCCAAAATTAATTCTTTTAGGGAAAAAAACTGTATCTGTTGCATGGCTTGTTACTTTTATTTATTTATTTTTATGCCATCCCAATTGTAGTTACCTACTTCACTTTATTGAAGTCCATATATCAACAATAATGTTATATTTTATTGCACTATGAAATATTATAATTTTTTAGAAAATGAAAAAAGCATGAAATGGGGGATTTAATTAATAAAAAGAAAACATGAAACTTGAAGGGTAATGAGTTGTCCAACTATCACCATCCCATCCCATCCCAAACAGGATAATGCGGTGACCAACTAGCAGTCCTTGACTACCAAAGGCCTAACTAGACAAAACAAGAATTGGGGTTTGTTAAGCTGACGCTTTACATTCATTAGTTAATTGAGTCCATTCAGAGCACATAAGTAGATATGAAATGAAATACAAAAACTTTCATTATTTCTTGAGCTTTACGTTGTGTACATAGTTTACAAAATGAGTACACACATCACAAGCTAATATGTACAAGGCTTATTCTATCTATTACAACTTGACTTAGATTACATTACAAAAGCACAAAGTGATACATGAGACACTATTAGCTATTATACAAGTGCAAAACTTCATAAAAAATCTCTCTCTTCCTCAATTTTTCTCCTCTTCATCACCATTCCAAGGATGCCATCTAATACATTGATACAAGAGTATAGAATACTCATTCATGTTGACATAATGACGAGTAACTTTACTAAAAATGGCATGATAGTCTTCGTAAGTGCATTGTGTATGCCATGTTATGTCACAGGCATTGTATATGCCATTTTAGCCCATAGTATTGCGTATGCTAGGTTGCATGTTAGTCACATTATGTATGCCATCTCATTGCTTTGTGTTTGGAGTAGGGTTTAGTCTGAACACGGGAAACGAGGGACGTTTTGTACTCCAAGTGACGAAACGTGCCTCGATTCTTGGTCGCTGACACTCTTGACTATCCATGATAGAGTCGTTGGCTTTAGTTGCTTATATGTGCATTCACGTCCCATTGAGTCGTGCAATTCGACTTCTCAGCCATCATGCATCGAGATATGTGATTGGTGGCACGAGGATCGAGGACTACACTCCTTTGAGCCTGTGCAAGGACGGGGAGAGTGGTCATGCACACATTTCTCGAAAATACATTGCCTTTTTTCTCTCTTGCCTTTGTTGCTGAAAAATCGAAAACCAGAGGTGGAAACTGGTCGACCGACCAGATTTTCTGGCAGGCCGACCACCCTCTGTGGTCCCCACCACAAAGGGTGGTCGGCAGGTGGTCTCCCATGCTAATAACTAGTCGGTGGCCTTCCCAAGGTGGAGTTTCAGCCTTCTGGAGCTTCGTGCAAGTTTTTGAGATCAATTGCAAACAAGGGCGAGGCGAGGCATCGCGATGGAATTTACCGACAAGGTGACTCGAGCATGCATACACCCTTCGCCATCCGAAACAGAGCTAAGGCAGTCCATTGTATTTAGTTTGCATGCTAGTTTATTGCTTACTTAGTTAATTTGTTGATTAATTAATGTTGTGTAATAATTAGCTGTAATTTGTTATTTAGCTTAGATTAGCTAGATGGTTTGTACTATTCATTCAGACCCTCCGAGCGAGGGTACAATCGTAATAAGTGTGTGTGTGTGTGATATATGTCTTTCAACCCCACGTCTTTCTCCCTTTTATTTACCATCTTATGATGGTTAGATTAGGGCATGTTTCAATTAGCATCTATATGTTCGCATGTTTGCATTCATTCATCTGTATTGCATGCACTGGGCTCGGCGCATCATGCTAACTGTATTAATTAGGAAAGGGCACTTAAAGCCCCTAGAACCGAGGCCATTGCCAAATTCACTCCCACCCTCTCATAACCCGGCAAAATACTGCGCATATCACCAACAACACGGTTATGACACCAACCAATGTTTTAGATTGCATCACGAGACTCAGGATCTCGTTGATAACAGGGTAATTATGCCTCCAGAGAAACCCAACGTCACAACCAATCCTCTCCCACCGTACAACCAAGCTCCACCTCCCAAACGCATCAACTTTATCTAGACTGGGGTCGTGTCTTACGATCCTAGCATATATATTATCCGGTCTCACCTACCCAAGCCAGAGGTGCTCCTTCCTGACTGCACTGACTTCTGCATATTGGACATCTCCAGAACCCAACCCGAACTAATGGTGGTAACTGTCGAAGACAGAACAGGGTAGATTTCAGGAGAGAATGGGATTGTTGAGTCAGAATCTGAGGAATCTGGGAGTTTTGCTGAGGAGGTATACAGTCCGAGTGACAATATTCTATCAGTAGGCCAGATTGGGCTAAATGTGGAATTACCGGCAGGAGCAGAGCTTTGTGTGATACGGGGGGATGAATCGGGTCAGAGGATAGATGACTTGGCAGCTGTGGAAGGGGACTTTGCTAACCTCCAATTTTTCAATGAACAAGATCCAGAGGGCATAGTAGTCAACTGGTCAGATTTTGAGGAGTCAGCAGAGGTCACCGGGTGGCTTGATGACCTAACAGATGTTGTTGACGAAACTCAGTTGGGACAGGGCCCGGTAGGGGCAAGGATATTAATTGTGGCCGGAAGGGCGGGAGATCAGAATGCATCGCCGAAGAGCGCCGTCACTAAGAATTTCGCTCAGGATCTGGGCATTTTGAATATAGGAATTATAGAGTAGCCAGCTGTACTGACGCAGTTGGAGCAAAAAGGAATCGAAGAGTTTGAGAGAATCAGAAAAGCCAAGGCCCCCGTGGAGACTGAAAGTACTGTGTGCACGAGGATAGAGAATGCTGCGAGCATGTGGACAGAAGGTACTGCAAGTACAAGAACAGTGGAACCGAAGCCGGACAAGTGTGTTAGCTGCTGATGGAATGTAGTGAGAGGACGATCTTGCCCACACAGATGAGGATTGGGAGAGCAACCAGCCAGATGATACTTGGTACATCGGCGAAGTCGATCATATGACTAGAAGCGGGCGGTATTTCAAGCCCCCACATCTAGATCAGCCAGAGGCGTCTGGGAAAGATAAGGAGACGGAGAAATAGAAAGAGAAGCAACTCGAAGAAGAGGCTGTACTGAAGCAGTTGAAAAAGATACAGGAAGACATCTCAATCTGGGGACTGCTTATGGCATCGCAAGTGCATCGACAAGCTGTCTTATCGGCCATGGACAAGGCCAAGCTCTCAATAGGCACCATGCCTGAACAGCTGGTGGGCTTAGTTTTTTCAGGAGGGGCTACCCCGATCCTGACTTTCTTCGACAAAGAATTGCCACTTGAGGGTGCGAACCGTAACAAACCACTCTATATCTTTGTGGAGTGTAGAAACAAATGGATACCCGTGGTGCTTGTCGACACAGGGTCCGCCATCAATGTGTGCCTGGCAAGGACTGCATATGCAATCGGTTTAAAGACCGCAGACTTTGTGCCGACAGCCCAAGTGATTCGGGCATATGATAACACAAGCAGAGAAGTAATGGGGACAGTGAAAATTCAGACCAAGGTTGGGCCGGGACAGCATGAGGTAGACTTTCACGTCTTAGAAGTTTCTGCAACCTTCAATCTACTTTTGGGGCGGCTGTGGTTGCACCAAGTAAAGGCAGTTTCGTCCACCTTACATCAGATGGTGAAATACCCTCATGGGAAGGGAGTAGCCATCATTTTTGGAAATTCATCGATCCATCCACCGCCAGAAGTATCTACGCCAGTTTTGGAAATTGAGCACGGTATGAAGGATGTGTTCATGTTGGGTTTTACCCTAGCTGAGGCCCGGGTCGTGCAGAACATCTTAGCTGTTAATGAGGGGGTGTATGTTAGCACACAATCAGTATACCTCATGAACAAGCTTCAACACATCCCCGGGATGGGATTGGGAAAGAGCGGCTGAAAGAGCGTTACAGCGTTGGCCGAAGTACCACACAACCCGCATACCTTTGGCTTGGGTTATCTGCCCACCAAAGAGGATTGGGTAAGGAAAGGTAAGGAGATGGCTGGGAGAGCCAGAGCAAAGAAGGCAAGGAAGCCATATGAGTTAATGCACCGACCCATCCAGGATACCCTAAACAGACGCTTTGTCTGGAAAGGGGAGGACTTTCCATTTTGTGGCTTCCCAGAACCATGGTTGAACGAGGAGAGGAAGTGCGTGCCAGGGTTTGAGATCTTCTTCGACCTACAGTTATCTGGGGATGACATTGCCGAAGAGCAGATAGACCCATTAGCTGAGGCTGAGCAGAGCAAGAAAGTGGAGTCTGAGGACGCCGAAAGTGCAATGGGGGTAGCGCTGGCGTGTCTACTTTCAGATCCTCCGATCGAACAGAAGTGCTTGGAGGATAACTTCTCGGTATGCGTGATCAGGAATGAAACGGCTGCGGGCCTACCAGCAAACATTTTGGATGCATCTATCGTACCCTCTCTCATTTGGCAGTATGAAGAGGGATTTTTGTCAAGCAGCATCGGGTCAGGTAGTGGGCCGGAATCTAATTCCACTGAGTCTGTTGAGTCGGAATCAGGTTCCAGCTCGACTAAGTCTGAGTTCGGTATTCTAGGGGGTGATAACCCGGATACCACAGTCCTGTCCAAGTCATCTTTTTCTTTCTCTTTTGAGTCTGTTGTAACCGAAGAATCGGACGATTTGGATGTGCTTAATGAGAATGATGTAGCTGTGGTTTCTGAGTACTTTCCTGTGCCCTTGATTTATTGCATTAACTCAGACTTTCAAAATTTTGATGAAAACGACGAGGAAGAAATTCCTCCGATTTTGCAACGCTTAATTGAACAAGAGCATAAAAGATTTGTTAAACCCTTAATGGATGAAATCACTACTGTGAATATTGGTACTGAGGAGGACCCGCGGCTGGTCCAGATCGGGTCCACGTCGTCTTCGAAGGAACGCGAGCGCTTAGTCGCTTTATTAAAAGATTTCAAAGATGTTTTCACGTGGTCCTACGAAGACATGCCTGGAATTGATCCTGAGATTGTACAGCACTGGATCCCTCTTGACCTCGAGGCCCGACCCGTTAAACAAAAACTCAGAAGGATCTGCCCGAACTGGGCTCTCAAGATTAAGGAAGAGGTTACCAAGCAAATCGACGCAGGTTTCCTGTTGGTATCCGAATACCCAACTTGGTTGGCCAACATCGTTCTGGTGCCGAAGAAGGATGGTAGGATTCGGGTATGCGTGGATTTCAGGGATTTGAATAGAGCTAGTCCGAAGGACGACTTCCCCTTGCCGCATATCAATGAGTTAGTGGACTTCACAGCGAGGCATGCTTTGCTTTCGTTCATGGATGGTTTTTCGAGCTACAACCAGATAGTGATGGCACCTGAAGACCGAGAAAAGACCGCATTCACCACCCCGTGGGGGACCTATTGCTACAGGGTAATGCCATTTGGGCTGAAGAACGCTGAAGCTACATATCAACGGGCCGCGACCACAATATTGCACGACATGATCCGCAAAGAGGTTGAATGTGGTTGACATGATTGTCAAGTCCAAGAAAAGAGAGGCCACTACACCGCCTTGCAAAAGTTCTTTCAAAGGATCAGAGAATTTCAGTTACGGCTGACTCCTCAGAAGTGTACGTTTGGTGTTATAGCAGGGAAAATGTTAGGGTTTCTGATTACACAGAGAGGTATCGAAGTCGACCCTTCCAAAATCAAGGCCATCCTAGAAATACCACTACCAAGGACTGAAAAGGAGGTGCGAGGCTTTCTAGGTAAAGTGCAATTTGTAAGACGGTTTATCTCAAAATTAACCTTGACTTGTGAACCACTTTTTGGCCTCCTGAAGAAAGGAAAGAAATTCCAATGGGATGGCCGATGCCAAGCTGCTTTTGAACAGATCAAGGAATGCTTACAGAACCCACCTGTGCTGTCACCACCTGAGCCGGGGAAGCCGTTGATTTTGTATCTTTCAGTGACTAAGACCACAATGGGCTGCATGCTCGCGCAAGAGTCTGAAGACAAGGTGGAGATGGCTATCTACTATCTGAGCAAGAAGATGTTGGAGTATGAAACTCGCTACACACCATTGGAAAAAGCTTGCTTTGCCTTGGTATGGGCTACCAGGAAGCTGCGGCACTACCTGTTAGCTCACTCTGTAATGCTGGTTTCAAGATTAGATCCCATCAAATATCTCTTTGAGAAACCGGCACTTACGGGTAGGCTAGCTCGTTGGTTGCTGTTGCTTTCCGAATTCGATCTGAAATATGTGACGCGCAAGTCAGTCAAGGGAAGAGCGGTAGCGGAGTTCTTAGCCAATCATCCAGTTGAAGGAGGTGAAGCAGTTGAGTACTTATTCCCAGATGAGGCCATTTTGCATATCGAAGATGAGTTTTGGACGATGTACTTTGACGGAACGTCGAACTAGTATGGGTATGGGATAGGGGTGTTGCTGATAGCACCCGACAATTCCCGTATCCCTTTAGCATTTAAACTTTTGATTCAAAGTCTCGAACAACGAAGCAGAGTACGAAGCATGCATTGCTGGTTTAGAAGTGGCCCTGGAACTAGGGGCAAGATGGTTGGACGTCATTGGGGACTCGAACCTTGTCATATCCCAAGCTAAGGGGGATTGGAAGGTCAAAGAAGAAAAGATGATAATGTACCACCAGACCTTGGACTTGCTGATTCCTCGGTTTGAGAAGCTAAACTTCACTCATCTACTAAGAGAAAACAACAGGTTCGCAGATTCACTAGCAACTTTATCTTCCATGATAGACATCCCGTTTGGAGTTCGGATGTGTTCAGTCATTATCGACCAGAAATTTGTGTCGGCTTACAAGTCGATTGCTGCTATAGATGAGGTTCAAGATGAGAACCCCTGGTATTATGATATTTGGAATTTCTTAGAGAAGGAAGCATATCCACCAAGGGTAAATGCCAAGGATAAAAGGGCAATCAGAAGAATGGTCGTTTAGTTCATCATCTGCAAAGGTAAATTGTATAAGAAAGGCCATCTAGGAATGAATAAGCTGTGTGTTGAAGTTGAAGAATCAAAACGCCTGATGGAGGCCATCCATAGAGGGGAATGCGGTGCGCATATGAACGGGGTAATGCTAGCGTGAAAGATCCTCAGACAAGGTTATTATTGGTCCACCATGGAGGAGGATTGTATCGGCTTTATTCGGCGATGCCACAAGTGTCAGATCCATGCAAACCGCATGAACATTCCGCCGTCGAAGCTGTACAATATGACTTCGCCATGGCCATTTTCAGTTTGGAGAATCGATGTGATTGGGGCTATCACTCCAAAGGGGTCGAATGGGCATGAGTTCATCCTAGTCGCGATAGATTATTTCATGAAGTGGGTTGAGGCCCAATCTTATGCGGTGTTGAAGGCATCGCACGTTACAAAGTTTATCAGAAATAACATCATCTGTCGTTATGGGGTCCCAAACGAGGTCATTTTAGATAATGGTTCCCACTTCAAGAAGGAAGTGATTGACTTGTTGGAGAAATACAACGTGGCTTTTCATAAGTCATCCACATACGGGCCGCAAACCAATGGAGCGGTTGAAGTCGCCAACAAGAACATCAAGTACATACTGCAGAAAATGGTGGAAACCTACCGGGATTGGCCAGATAAGCTGCCGTTTGCTCTGTGGGGTTACCGGACGTCAATTCGAACTTCTACTGGGGCGACTCCGTATTCATTAGTTTATGGGATGGAGGCCGTTCTACTTATCGAGATTGAGGTTCCGTCTTTACGAGTGTTGGCTGAGTGTCAAATAGCCGAAGCAGATTGGCAGCAGAGCAGATTTGAAGAACGCATGCTTTTTTATGAGAGAAGACTAAAAGCACTGTACCATGTTCAAGGTTATCAGCGCAGAATTGCCAGGGCTTTCAACAAGAAAGTTAAGTCCAGGAATTTTAAAGAAGGAGATTTGGTGCTCAAGGACAACCGAGCTCCCATCCACGACCCTAGGGGCAAGTTCAGACCCAATTGGACTGGCCCTTACATCATCAAGTCTACCTGGTCAGGTGGAGCTGTGGTTCTGATGGACCTAGATGGCCTAGAGTTCTCACAGCCGATTAACATGGACAAGTTGAAGAAATACTACCCCTGAGAGGTTCGCTAGGCCGAAAACCCGAGAGGGCGACGTAGGCAAAAGTCAGAGCACAAAAAAATTTGAAATTATAAAAACAGAGCTCGCAAGGTTGAAAACCCGCAAAGGGTGGCTTTGGCAAAAGTTAGAGCATAAAAGGAGTGTGAAAATACTCGAGTGAACCCGAGCCTGAACTACGTAAGGCTTGATTCCCATCTTTGGGATACGTAGGCAATTTCATCCTGAAGTTCAGCCGTAAACTTTTCCCCGATCAACTTTGTCCATTTGATCATCTCGGCCATCTTTGTCTATTCAGCATTCAAGAGTTCGGTTATGATCTCCGGTGCAGTGCTTTTCAGACTAGGGGCAACTTTCCAGTTGCTAGGATCTGAGGTTGTGCATCTCAGTGATAGATTTCAGGCGTGTCCAGTTCTGATCCATATCGAAAATGGTTTTGAAAAGTTTTAATACAAGTTGACTTTGTTCAAAATTAATCTTTTTACAACTTAGACCATTTTTGGACCAAAGCAGAAAATTTTCAGTACTCACAACCTTCAATTTCATTGATTTCAATACAGAGTTCTCCTGCTCTTGCATACAAATTGAAGTTGCTTTTTATTACATTCATAAAAAAAAAAAAAAACTTGAAAGAACTAATAAAGCAATAAATCCAGGGCATAGATAAGTCAGGTGTTCCTGCGCCCCCTCCCAAAGCTGGTCGAAGCCTCCGATGCCAAAGTGGGCCCTTCCTGTGCCTCTTTATTGAGCCAATCCAAGCACTCATCAGACAAAGTGCAACTGAAAGTGGGAGTGGGGCCAGGAGCTCTCTAGTCCTCCATGCTGTGGCATACCGGGCAAGCTGTGCGCCTCTGGCTGGGAATGCAGCAGGGTACTCTATCCCCTATGGCAGGCAAGTCTGATCATGCCCGAATTGGCACCGAAATCGGAACGGAAAATAGAAGACACAGTGTGTCATGCCAATCAATTGAATCCCAGGTTGACGGGTCATGTTGTAACTCATTGCCAGCAGATTGAGCCAAGGGCAGCGCCAAGCGATGCGGTTTGCTGACAAACTACACATCCAGTTGTACCACCACCACTCATCCAGGGCATCGACCAGGCGTTGTCAAAAAAAGTAGCCGCGAGCTGAGTATGCTGGGCAAGACTCCACAATCTATAACTTGTCCATCAACCACACCTGGGGAGGGATGAAAAATGAGAGAATAAAGAATAGAGAGATGTACGATGAGAGAAAAGAAAGAAAAGGGTTTTGTGAGAAAAATCGAGCCAGAGGGCCGAGTGATGTGAGCTATACATATGTGAGATTGGGTGGGAAACATTACCTGCAATAGTAGTGGGCTCCCCGCAAGCCTAGCCGTCTCCCGGCGATGAAAAGCATCTAAGCCCATCAATGTCTCAGTCAATGTCATGGCAATGCAGCTATTGCCCTCCTTCAAACCTTGGGCAACCTCGATCAACCGGACACTGAATCCACCGGAGCCTGGGGTAAGCAAGAAATGAAATAGCAAGCATAGGCAAAGCTCGTGTCGTCGATAGCCCTGCCAATGATGGTCGCCGCGGTCACCAGCATCAGAAAACCAGTAAACCAAGCTTGGGGTGTCCAGCTCCCCGTCGTGAATCAATGATCGAGCGTCATGCAAAGTGAGGCCGCACATTTGTCCTAGGGCTTGGACGTGGCCAAATCGGAGTTGAGGCAAGATTTTCTCATTGCGCTCGGATTCCATCAAAGCTTGGAAATCTTCGAAAGTAAGACACATCTCTTGCCTGCTAAAGCTAAAAACGTGTGTTACCGAATTCCAAAACCTCGACGCAGCATGGAGGAAAGAAAGATGCAGCGGAGTACGGCCCAGCGTGAATAGTGCATTCAAGCCGAAGCCCCGGAAGTTCAACTTTTTCGAGCCATCCAGAGAGGCAATCCAAGCCGTGAGATTTTGGATGAGGAACACCTCTATTTTGATGCAAAACTGAGATGAAATGAATGAACCACGAGGCTGGAACTTTTAAAGAGGATAAGGCACTGTTCGGGGGACACGTGTCGAAAAACTGGTGGTTGCCAAACTAGGTGGTCGGCCGACCACCTTTTCTGGTAGGGCGACCACCCCTTGGTCTCCAATGAAAAAAAGCTAGTCGGCCAGTTTCCTTAAGTGGTCGGCCATAGAGAGAAACAGGGCTTTGGTCTTGTCCTAGCTTCTAGAAGAGAGTTCCGAGCATTTCCATGCGTCGGGAGTGTTGAAAGTTCAAGTTTACCTCAGTTCCGTATACGTTCCGTCAACCAGATCGTCCGAAATGCATTTGTTTATCGAGTTGTTGTTAAGTCCTTCTTATCGAGTTGTTAATTTTGCTTATTGAGCTGTTGTTTTGCTTACCGAGTTGTTTTGCTTATCGAGTCGTTAGGTTTTGTCGAGTTGTCAAGTTTTGTATATCGAGTTGTTACTCTTTGTTTACCCAACGTTGTTGTGTCTTGCTTATCGCGTTGTAAACTTGCTAAGGTTTTGTTGTTTCTTAGTGAGTTGAGTTGTTTAGTTTGTTGTGTCGGTTCACTACCTGACTTGGCAATATTCGTTATTCAATTTTCATTCCATCTCATTTTTGTGTGAAATGATGTGATGCTATGCAAGAACATAAAATGCAACACTTTTTCAAAAAGCTGTTTCATTCTATCATGCTTCCTTTGTTACAACATTTTACAACAAGGGTACAATTTTTATAGAAAATAAAACTGCCTAATAATGTACAATATGCTACAACTACTAGTGAAAAAGGAAATAAAGCAAGAACAGCTGCATCAGTGCTATCAAGCATAGGAATAAGAGACCCCCTTCATCCTCTTCTGTGGAACAACCTCTGCACCATCATCATCATCGAAATCGGAGTCGCCGTCCTCGGAATCCTCCTCGGTATCATCTCTACTACCGGAACCGGAACCAAAGTCATCCTCTCTGCCAACGGATGTCTTGAACCCCCTCTCCCAACTCTCCGAGAAGGCCTGGATGGCCCGGCCTATGGCCCAGTATGTAACGGAGGCATCTGAAAAGAAAGAGCACAATTTGAATACATCAGCCAAAGTATGTATATCAGATGCATATGCAAGAAAACTACATAGAGTGGGTGTATGCAGATACAGTACATGAATGTGGTGTGTATCAGATGTGCTCTATACATACAGTCAATCAATGCAGTGAAATGTTCAAGTTCAGCATGTCATCAGAAGTACGATAAATGCAAGAAAACTAAAGAGTACCGGGACACCGACGATGGACAACTGCGTCTCTCTCCGCAGGAACATGCCCTCGAGTGTGGCTACTAACCCGAGTAACCCCTCCGTATACTCCCTGGATGGCTGCAGATACAAGCTCAAGTCACCAATGAGTAAATGAATGCCTAAGTATCTGAGTGGTAAATGAAAAGCAGTGGAACATACCGATGGTGAGTCAGGATCACTGATGTATCGGTGATCGGGCATAGGGGGCTCTATCGGAATCGGGTAGAAAGTCACGTATCGCCATCCTGTCAACTCAGTCGGGATATCTGGCCATCCGGCATGATGATAAGTCGGGGGAATCGGGGGGACCAGTCCAGTCCCACCTCTCGATGTGCCGGCCTTGCTGGTCGAAGGAATATCTACTGCCCGGGCCTGGCTCGATAATGGCATGCCAGCAAACCTCCTCATGGGAGTACAGCCACCTGTCAATGGAGGCATCAAGTATGTATGACGGTAAGTCGCGTACTCTCCCTCCTCCAAATGTAGAAGACGTCAGTACCCAACATGGCGCTATCGACATCCTGAGGAGTGAGCCCCTCAGTAGACCGCATGTCGTCTGGAGGTGCTGCGGGGACACTCTGCTCGGGGTAGCCTATAGTCTGGCGCATGAAGCGGTCCCCCAGAAACCTGGCCCTACCAACGGGCCCCTCAAATAGGATCCTATACCGAGAAGCGGCCCATCCCCCAGCAAACTGAAATCGGGTATCTCCACCCAAGGGCGCCCAGGGCTGCCATGTGATCTACAGATAACCAATGCATGAGCCGATTAGAAATCATAAATGTGCAAGATGAATCAAAGATGAAAACATGGAGAACTGAGAGTTCTGAATTACCTCGATCGTCTGCACTATGTCAAAAAACTGCCGCAAGTAGGGCAAAGTCTCCCGGGCCCTCGGCTAGTACTGGCCCTCGAATACGAGCGAGTAAGAAATCGTGAGAGGCACCTCCACCTCAAGCTCCGGGGCTAGCGTCGGAAAATACGCAAAAACCCATAGCTGTGGAAAACAGGACAATATCCATCAGAATACAGAATGCCGAGTGCAGAATGTGAATGCAGAATGTACAGAGAACGCAGAATGCTGAGAGCAGAATGCAAAGTACAAAATGTAAAGTGTGTCGTGTGTGCAGTGTACAGGTAATGAAAAGCAGAAATATAAATCAAGAGGGCAGAAAGTACCTCCCAGGCTCTCCAATAGCCGCCAACTATGTTCTCCCGTCCGCGGGAGGTCATACTCATGTAGCAGTAGAGGGTAGCCAGGCCGGCGCCACCCCAGTCATACCGGCTGACCTGTGATAGGTCTACCAGAGCACTCAGCAGATAGAGTCCAACGGTGTTCCCCCTATCAGAGAACAGAGTGGTCTCGAAAAGGAACATCAAAAATCCCCAAGTGTACTGTGCTATCTCCTCTGGAGTCTTGGGCACAGCCTCCCTGAACTGTGTGGAAAACCAAGTGTACTGGACACGGCCCGAAGATCTGTCAACCGGTGGGCGAGCTCCCAACAGATAAATCCAGGCAGCCTCCCACTCACCTATATCCTCGTCATAGGGGATCGGCCAGCCTCCTATGTCAAGGCCTGTCAGAACAGCAAAGTTGAACGGGGTTATCGTCATGTCCCCAGTAGCTGAGAAATAGAAGGAGTTGGTGGTGTCCCACCATCTCTCTACGAGGGCGCCCATCAGGGTCCTACTCGCTGGATAACGTGATATCCCCGTGCAGAAGGGTCCGAACCCTGCCTGGTCAACCAGATCCCAAACGGCCTCTGGGAGCTCTGCGTACCACTCCCTGGCGATGATCGATCCATATCCTCGTGTAATACGGGAAGATACCTACATTCAGAATGAACACATGTATTCAATTTCAAAATAAAGTATGTGAGCTGTGTGCAAATTAAATCAGATACAATGCCATGAGCTGCGTGTTCAACATTAAGTATTCGGGCTGCGTGTTCAGAAATTCAACAGTTTGAGCTGCGCGTTCAAACTCTCAACCAATGTGTGCTGTGTGTTCACCTCAAAATTCGGGCTGCATGTTCAGAAATTCAACAGTTTGGGCTGCGTGTTCAACTCTCAACCAGTTTGAGCTGTGTGTTCAACATCAAGTATTTGGGCTGCGTGTTCAGAAGTTCAACAGTTTGGGCTGCGTGTTCAACTCTCAACCAATGTGTGCTGTGTGTTCACCTCAAAATTTGGGTTGCGTGTTCAGAAAGTCAAGTGTTTGAGCTGTGTGTTCAGGCTTCAAAAATAGTGGGCTGTGTGTTCATCATCAAAGTGTGATCTGTGTGTTCAACATCAAAGTTTAGGCTGCGTGTTCAAATTTCAAAACAGTGGGCTGTGTGTTCATCTCAAAGTTCGAGCTGTGTGTTTAACATCGAGTGTTTGAACTGTGTGTTCAGACTTCAAAAACAGTGGGCTGTGTGTTCAACATCAAAGTTTAGGCTGCGTGTTCAAATTTGAAAATAGTGGGCTGTGTGTTCATCTCAAAGTTCGAGCTGTGTGTTCAACATCGAGTGTTTGAGCTGTATGTTCAGACTTCAAAAACAATGGGCTGTGTGTTCATCATCAAAGTGTGAGCTCTGTGTTCAACATCAAAGTTTAGGCTGCGTGTTCAAATTTCAAAACAGTGGGTTGTGTGTTCATCTCAAAGTTCGAGCTGTGTGTTCAACATCAAGTGTTTGAGCTGTGTGTTCAGACTTCAAAAACAGTTGGCTGTGTGTTCGTAATCAACAAGTTTAGGTTGTGTGTTCAGATTTCAAAAAATAGTGGACTGTGTGTTCGTCGTCAAATAGTGGGCTGTGTGTTCATCATCAAAGTGTGAGTTGTGTGTTCAGAAATTTGAGTGCTTGAGTTGCGTGTCAACTTAACAAAATACTGTGCTGTGAGCTGTGTGCTAGAATAAGCAGAAGTATGGTGTGTGAATGCGTTTAGAACGAGCAGATAAAAAAATACATAGCAAAAGCATGAAATGCACGAAAAATGCAAAATACATTGCAGAAAATGTAAAAGTGAAGTACATACCTCTCATGCCTGATAAGAGAGGTGGGACTCTGGCTCCCGCAGTAATAGATCTGCAGGTGCTCGCTCATCAAAGTCGGTGAAGTGGTAAAAAACGGCCCGAGGAAGGATGTGCGCCGGAGGGTCATACCTCTCGGGAATAAATGGCTGAATCCTCGGAGGTAAAGACATAATGTCTGGCCCACTCCTGGCACCTGGAGGACCTCCGCCCTGAGGAAAATGAACTGCCATTTCGAAAAATCTGCAAAAAGGAGGAAAATGAGCAAAATGAGCCAAAATTGGAAAAAGTCAACAAAAGTCAACTCTCGGGAAATGAAAAAGTCAATAAAAGTCAACTCCCGAGAAAATGTTCCAAATATTGAGACAAAATTACCTCAAGTGGTGAAAATGGGGAAAGAAGCTCCGAAATCAAATTTTAATCGGTCCAAAGTGAAGAAAACTGAAAGATTTCGCGAAATAACTTTGCGTGGGGCGTTGGAAAACGCGTATAGAGCGCAGATCTGAGAGGGAAAATGGTCTAGGAAGGAGGAGGAGCTAATTTTGGCCCTGAAGTTGTGAGGAAAAGTGTTTTGGCCAAGTGCATTTAAAGATCCGAATGTAAAAGTACCAAACTGCCCCTGTTTTTGGCTAGGTGGTCGGCCGACCACCTTTTCTGGTAGGCCGACCACCCCCTCTCACCAAACCTGGTCGGTGGCCCTCTTGAGTGGTCTCCCATGCCTCTTTGAGCTCCTTGCAAATTTTGGTGGTGATCGGAATCCCCGGCTCTCAAGAAAGTACAAGGAAAGTGCACTTTCTGGCGCGAAATCCCTCCGTGGGAACTTCAACTCCAACTTTCGATGCGTGTTTCGTCGTCATTCGTCAAAAGCAAGGTGTATCCTTTTTGAGTACGTTGCGACCCCTCCAGGAGGTAAACCGAAGGTCGCGATTGAGTTGTCCTCGTCAAAGCTTGCATTTCTTTACTCAGTGTTTTATTTTAAACATGCTCGTAAAGTCGCACTTATCCAACATTATTATGCATGCCACTCGCATTGTTATGAATATCGCTTACATTGTGGTGCACGTTTCACCGATATTGTCATACCTCCATGCTTAACTTGCGTTGTCATGCACGCTTCTCTTGTATTGCGATGCACTTTCCCATCGGCACCATGTTTGTCTGCGTTCGATGTAGTGTTGAACATGTGTTGCTAACTATGTTGTTCTTGTTAAGTTTCTCTCTTTTGCAGGCACGATATTATATGTACGGTTCATTTGAAGTTGGTGCGACTAGACGAACCGCGCAGGTATTGTATCTTCTCCGTGTGAGATGTAGCGAGAATTGTGATTCTCTTATATTCTTACTGCATGAAATGTAGTTGTTGCTTTGCATTCTTGCTTAAAACTGTTGCATCTATTGTGAATATTTACTTCATTACAGTTTGCTGCTTTGCATGATCATGAGTTACGTTTGACTTGGTGCATATCATTTTGCATTTTGCCCCCCGCCTGCGGGCATGCCTGCGAGCGCATCTCTTTTATCTTGCCTGTTTGTCTAAGTCTTCGGCCTTGTCAAAAATGGGTCGTCTCTGGGCTTTGACATTCACTTCCGTCACTTATGACTTTCGAGTTCTGTCAAAGAGGGGCAACTGTAGACACCCCATTTTTGACCGACCTTAAGACTCAGACATCACCAACTGAGCGCTCGGTGATGTTGCATATTGTGCTCGTTCTGAGGTTGCAAAGTCTCGGCTGAGAGCCTTGCCTCCGGGCTTCGGAACCTTTTCGTACCTTACCTCGGTTTGCGAACCAAGTCCTGTTTTCTCTTCCTGAAGGGAGGGAGAGGTTTCATAGACCATCTCTTAGTGGCCGTAGGCTACGTTTCGTGGTTGTAGGCCTTTTTTTTCCCGTTTGGAGACCAGTTTTCGATTTTCGGAGCCATCAGTCGTGTGCCTCGGTTCGGGACCATTTAACTACCTCCGTTTTCTCTAATTTTTGGCACACACCTTGTTTCCTCTCCTTAGAGGGACACTGTGGCCCGGGAGCCCACCTTCGTGGTCACACGCCACTTTCGATGCTTAATAGTCAGTTTTCGGGGCCCCCGGCTGCGTGTTTTGGCCTCCGAACCTTCGTTTCACATCAGTGTGGGTTCATTTTTGGCATAGACCCTAGTTTCATTGTTAGGAAGGTGGTAGTAGGGTGGGAGACCACCTTTTCTTCTTGGAGACCACCTTTCCCCGGTCAGCCGATTTTCTTGACAGGTAGGTGGTCTCCCTCACTTTTGAGCCACATTTTCTGGTCTCCCACACCACCACTGAGTTGCATTCACCTGGGAGACCACCAATATGGGCTGGCCGACCACCTTTTGAGCTTGACCCTTTTGACCCCTGGTCGGCCGACCAGGGGGCATGGTCGGCCAACCACCTGAACTGGCCGGCCAGCCATCTGTTTTTTCCTCTCTCTGAGTGTGTTCCAGCTGTGCCAGTTGGGAGGCATTTGGTGCATCCTCCATACACGTGTATGGAGGATGTTTGGCCTAGCTTTTAAGCTTCTTTGAGATGCTTTAGACCTTCTCCTCTATAAAGGAAGGGCCTCCCCTCCTTGGCCTTGGTTTAGAATTTTGCTTCAAGGCATACATACACTTCCCTCCTTATTTCTCTCCATTTTAGCTCCAAAGGTCCCTTGTTCTTGCACCATTGCACTACACCTCTTAGCCTAACCTCTCCATCATCCATCCAAGCACCTTGGAGCTCATTTTCAGAGGTTGAAGACTTGCTATCTTGGTCCAGAAGTTGCTGGTTCCTTTGGCTACAAGGGTAACACTCAATTTCCCTCTTTTCGACATTGTTTTGCTTCATAGTTTAGCTCTATTTTCAAGCATATTTAGGCTTTGTCATAAACTAAAAAAATTCTTTTTTTGATATTCTAAACATGTTTGTTTAAGACCATTTTTCTGTTGGGGGTCATCTACCCCCTTGCATGCTTCATTTCCTCATGTTTTGAGCTATGCTTTAGAGCATTTATGTCGGCCTTGGTTTAGCCTTTTAGCCACTGAAATATAGTGGATTTTCAATGGCTTACATGTGTCTTTGAGCCTCAAAATTAGAGAGGGGTGACCCTCTCACCCTTTGTTCTCTTTACTAGCTTTCTTGGCCCTCCAAAGGAGCCCCTATTTGCATGTTTCAAAGCCGTGCTCCAGGCCATTTTTGATGAGTTTTGTGACCTGCATGACCTCTTTCCAAAGGTGGTTTTTCCATTTTGTATGTCTATCTTGCATGTGTAGAACAACCCTCTTATTGGCCTTTCAAAGGGACACATCATTCTTGCATGCATTGACTGAGTTTCAGTGGGCTTTTGGGCATTATTTGGCATGGCATACTTCTAGTTTTGGCTGGTTTGGTGAGCTCTCATGTGCTTCATATAGTTGTAGTGCAAATCATGGTTCACTAGCTTATTTTGCATGCTTTGTTGACCATTGATTTTAGCACTTTTTGGCCTTGCCTTAAATTAATTTTGTGCATATTTTGGACTGCCCTAGCTCTGTTTTTGGGTCTCATAGTCGAATGATGCTTGTTTTGCATGCTTGTAGTTCAATACACTTGCCTAGCTTTGAGATTTGAGGTCTATTGCATGCATATACTGAGGTGTTTTCATGCTTTGGGATCATTTTGCATCATATTTTAGAGCCTATGTGAATGCCATATCCTCATGTTTTCTCCTCTTTAAGTGTACTTGAGAGTTGTGCATGAATGCCTTGTTTTCGGGCCATTGAATAAGCTTCATTTCCATGCACTTTGAACCATCATTTTGGGCCATTTTCCCATTGTTTCAGACCTTCCTAGGGTCTATTTTTGGGGTTGGTTTTTCCATTCGTGCATTGCTTTGTGTACCTATAGTGTAACGCACTTCACTAGTTTCGGTATTCGGGCCATCTAGCATGCATTGGGTAACATATTTGCTTGATTCGGGACCATTGTACATCATGTTTCAAAGCTGGAAAATGTATGCTTGTATGCCATATTTCATCATTTGCCATGCTTAGTTAGAGTTGCATGTTGTGCCTTAGGATCGGTTCATTGCATTCGTGCATGCTTGCATGTATTTCGGTTGTCTCATTTTCATCATATGGCCACTGATGTGAGTGTGGCTGAGGCCCACTCATATTGGTGTAAGTCCATCTTGCATTTGTATATGCCATTTAGTTCATGTGCGCATGATAGTCTTCGTAAGTGCATTGTGTATGCCATGTTATATCACGTGCATTGTGTATGCTATTTTAGCCCATAGCATTGCATATGCTAGGTTGCATGTTAGTCGCATTGTGTATGCCATCTCATTTCTTTGTGTTTGGAGTAGGGTTTAGTCTAAACACGGGAAACGAGGGACGTTTCGTACTCCAAGTGACGAAACGTGCCTCAATTCTTGGTCACCAACACTCTTGACTATCCATGATAGAGTCGTTGGCTTTAGTTGCTTATATGTGCATTCATGTCCCATTGAGTCGTGCAATTCGACTTCTCAGCCATCATGTATCGAGATGCGTAATTGGTGGCATGAGGATCGAGGACTACACTCTCTTGAGCTTGTGCAAGGACGGGGAGAGTGGTCATACACACATTTGTCGAAAATACATTGCCTTTTTTCTCTCTTGCCTTTGTCGCAGAAAAACCAGAAACCAGAGGTGAAAACTGGTTGGCCGACCAGATTTTTGGGCAGGCCGACCACCCCCTTTGGTCTCCACCACAAAGGGTGGTCGGCAGGTGGTCTCCCATGCTAATAACTGGTCGGTGGCCTTCCCAAGGTGGAGTTTCAGCCTTCGGGAGCATCGTGCAAGTTTCTGAGATCAATTGCAAACAAGGGCGAGGCGAGGCATCGCGATGGAATTTATCGACAAGGCAACTCGAGCATGCATACACCCTTTGCCATCCGAAACAGAGCTGAGGCAGTCCATTGTATTTAGTTTGCATGCTAGTTTATTGCTTACTTAGTTAATTTGTTGATTAATTAATGTTGTGTAATAATTAGCTGTAATTTGTTATTTAGCTTAGATTAGTTAGATGGTTTGTACTATTCATTCGGACCCTCCGAGCGAGGGCACAATTGTAATAAGTGTGTGTGTGTGTGTGATGTATGTCTTCAAACCCCACGTCTTTCTTCCTTTTATTTACCAGCTTCTGATGGTTAGATTAGGGCATGTTTCAATTAGCATCTATATGTTCGCATGTTTGCATTCATTCATCTGTATTGCATGCACCGGGCTCGGCGCATCATGCTAACTGCATTATATTTCAATTTCAAATTGAATACATGTATCGATTGTTGCATCTCATATGCCATCTTAGAATAGCCGAGCCTATTGTAGTTGCATTTTTGCATGTGTTGCATTAGGCATTCTTAACATGCATGATTTCTAATTAGCTTCTTTCTTTGGCTCGGAGTACTCGGTAAGTGTTTATGCTTTAGCATCCTTGCATGTGTGTGAGTGACTGCCATGATAGCATGCTTACCATGAGGCTATGTGCTTATGTGATATACCTGCCTGAATGCCTGTGGGTGAAGGTTGGATTATCTGAATTGGAATAATGCATTGACTGCGAGTTTTAAGCCCACTTGAGAGTGGCAAATCATCTTGTTTTCTAAGCCCACCTGAGGGTGACAAATTCGCATTTTAACCTACTTGCGAGTGGCAAACCATTTTCAAAATAAACAAACATGAGATGTGTTGTTCCAATTCAGGCGATCCAGTCTATACTTGTATACTGTGCGCATCACGTAGTAAATCTAGGCTAATAACCGGAATAAGAGCACATAATGTTTTCAAAACTCGATATCATGGTTAGTAGAGGCCGATCTTTGATAGGGCGAGCGGGGGTGCTCACGAAGTGACCTTCCCCGATCGTACCCAAGTTCCCGAGCCGAGGCAACTTTGGTGATGACAGACACGTGGCCTTAGGCAAATGAGTCAGGGTTTCCTAAATTTCCCAAAATAAAATATTTAGGTGGCGACTTTGTATCTGGCAAAGCAGTCCATGTTTGGCACTTCTTTCAAAAAAATCTGTTTTCAAAAACGATTTGTCGAATTTGGACTCTTTGATGATTCATCGGTCTTGCATTGCACTCTGCGAGATTAGATACAGGACCGTGACATTTGAGTCCTGAACTGTAGTGAGCCCAAATGAACAGAACGGGATTTCCCTCCCGGGACGTTCGGGGACGTCTACAACCGACCACAAACCAACGGAGCTATTGAGGCCGCTAACAAGAACATTAAGCATATTCTGCAGAAGATGGTTAAGACTTACAGGGACTGGCCAGACAAATTGCCATTCACACTCTGGGGCTATAGAACTTCAATCCGAACGTCTATAGGGGCGACTCCTTATTCTCTTGTCTATGGGATGGAAGCTGTTCTGCCAATCGAAATAGAAGTCCTGTCACTGCAAGTTATGGAAGAGTGTTAGATAGCAGAGGCTGATTGGCAGCAAAACAGGTTCAAAGAACTAATGTTGTTTGATGAGAGAAGGCTGAAAGCATTGTACCATGTTCAGGGTTATTAACGTAGGATTGTCAGGGCTTTTAAAAAGAAAGTTAAGTTCCATAATCTCAAAGAAGGGGATTTGGTGCTGAAAGACAACTGAGCTCCCATCCATTACCCTAGGGACTAGTTCAGACCCAATTGGACTGGTCCTTACATCATCAAAACTATCTCGTCGGGTGGAGCTGTTATTCTCATGGACCTGGATGGCCTAGAATTTTCCTAATCGATCAACATGGACAAGTTGAAGAAATACTGTCCCTGAGAGGCTCGCTAGGCCGAAAACCCGAAAGGGCAACCTAGGCGAAAATTAGAGCATGAAAAATTAGAAATAAAGAAAAACTGAGCTCGTAAGGTTGAAAACCCTAAAGGGCAACCTTGGCACAAGTTAGAGTGCAAAAGGATAGTTTTAATACTCGAGTGAACCTGAACCGAACTACGTAAGGCCTGATTCCCATCTTCGGGATACGTAGGCAACTTCATCCTGAAGTTCAGCCGTAAACACCTCCAAATCAATTGTCCTATCCATGTGTCTGGTCAAGTCAACTTTGTCTGTTCTTTATTTGAAAGTTCGGTTGTGATCTTTATTCTGAGAGTTGGTTACAGCAGTGTTATTTAGTCTGGGGGCAATTTGTGATCTTTTGATTCGGGGTTGTACATCTCAAGGACTGATTTTGTGCATGAAAAATGGTGTTCCTTATCGAAAATGGTTTTGAAAAGTTTTGATAAAAGTTGATTTTTGCTCAAATTTTGTCTTTTACAACTTAGACCATTTTTGGACCAAAAGGAAAATTTTCAATGCTTACAACCTTAATTTCATTGACTTCAATACAAATTTCTCCAACTCTTGATACAAATCAAAGTTGCTTTTATTGCATTCATAAAACTTGAAAAAGTAAAGATCAAAATAATAAACTAGGGGCATAGATAAGTCAGGTGCCCCTGCATTCCCCACTTGTGCTTATAGAAGCTTTTGATGCCAAACTGGGCCCGATTTATGCCTCATCTTCGAGCCAAGTTAGGCACTCGCTAGAAAGGGCACAACTGAAACTAGGGGCAGGGGCCAGAAGCACTCTCGTCCTCCAAGCAGTGAGGTACCTAGCCAAATGTGAACCTCAGATGGGAAATGAAGCTGCGTTTTCTACCCCCTCCTCTAGGCAAGTCTGATCATGTCCAAACTTACATCTGATCCGGAACGGAAAGTAGAATACACAATGTGTCAGGCTGATTAGCTAAATACGAGGTTGTCGAGTCATGTTGTAGCTCATTTCGGTCAGATTAAGCCAGGGCAACACCAAGCAATGTCAGCAGCAGACTTGTTGCACATCGAGTGGCACCATCATCCCTCATTCAAGAAATCCACTAGTTGTTGGCGAAAGAAGTATGCTTAAGCTGAGTATGAGGGGCAAGAGTCCACTACCTTCAGCTTGTCCATTAACCACACCTGGAAAGGGATGAAAGAAAATAGAGATTAAAGAATATAGAGATATATGTTGAGAGAAAAATGAGAAAAGGGTTTTGAGAGAAAAACAGAGCATGAGTGCCGAGAGATGTGAGAAACACATACGAGAAAGGATGGGAAGCATTACCTGAAGAAGTAGTGGGCTCCCTGCGAATTTGGTGGTCTCTCGCCGATGAAAGGTGTCTAGGCCCATCAAAGTCTCAGCCAGCACCAAGCCGATGCAACTCTTTCCCTCTTTCAAACCTTGGGCCACTTCAATTAGCCGAATATTAGACCCGCCGAAACAAGGGACAAGGAAGAAATTTGCCAGCATACACAAGCAAATTTCTGTTTACGGACACTTAACCTGTTATACATGACATATGGGGCCTGAACGGAAGCATTTAACAATATAAGTTAACATAAATAAAAGAATTATCTCCATTGAGCGACCACTACCATGCCAGGATCACAAGCAGAATACAAAATAGACAAACATACAGTGACGTGCATCTAAGAATTTAGCTATGTACATATACATATACAGACCCAATTCTTAAAATAAGGCGTAACAAAACAATAAGAGGTAAAAGGATTATATACACTTCAACCTTAGACAGACAATCCGGGTGCAAAACCCAAAAGCTTAGTAAAACTCCATAAAATGGGTTGCCTTCACTTAAGTGCCTGGACACTCTGGGGTTGACAAAAAAAGGAACGAATGCCACGGGTTAAGACTGACCTCCAGGTGGAGTGCCTACAGAAACAAACGTAACATAAAGTAAGCCAAGCTCAGTGAACAGTAGCATGTAAACAATTTAACAATTGACTTGAATTACAATGCATATATATATATAACTACAGAGAACATATAGTTAACTTTATCTTATAATTATTTTCATCATGGCCTTAGGCCTAACTTTAAACAGAATGGCTTCAAGTCCTTGATTAGAGGGGCGTTGAGCCCTTCAACAAAGCGACATTAAGCCCTTAACCAGAATGGCATAAAGCCCTTAAACAGAGTGGCATAAAGCCCTTTTCATGTATGTATGGACTCAAGAGGTGGCTCGCACTGATTCTAGAGGTGGCTCACACTGTAGCACTTAGTTCCGTACAGCACTTTGTTCCATATCAGAAATCATTAGGTCTTTAAGACCGATCAATCCATACCATAGACCACGGTATTATCACCCCCGGGCAAGGGCCATAGACCACGGTATTATTAGCCCCGGGCAAGGGCCACACACCACGGTATTATTACCCCCGGGCAAGGGCCACACACCACGGTATTATTACCCCCGGGCAAGGGCCACAAACCACGGTATTATTACCCTCGGGCAAGGGCCACATGCTAAGGACGCTATGAATACTTTTACATATATGGACAATCATTCATTGATTGAAAACATAACATATCATAAAATAGAGCATTTCTTGTCATACCATGTTAGTATCGTACACTTAACAAAGACAGAATAATTCACCTTCTAACGTGGGCCACATAATGATGCATTTATGTCATAGATTCTGAACAACCTCAGGTCCATATGTAACATAACAAAATAACTTCAAATTCATAAGGATACACCTAGCTTTTCCAATTATCCTGACTCTTCGGAGGTGTCTGCACTTGATAACTCAGAACTGAATGGCCCATGGACTATTAATAACAACTCAGTATGCTCTCATATTCACACAGAAACCGTTATTCAAGAATGAACGTAACTTCTCTTTATTCATTAAGAAGTGACGTAGCTCACTTATAGAGAATAGAATGTTGATATTAACTATTAATCAGAAGTATACACAGTTGTTTAATCATTCATATACGTTAACATAGTTGACCTGAAATTAATAGAGTGCTAATGGTAACCGTTACATCATTCACATGAGCTAACATAGTTAATTTAAGTTTAACAGTACGTTGCTGATAATTATTAGCGGAAGGTAAGCACATCTTACAGATTGAACGATTCCAAAGATATGTAGATTCTGTAGCTCCATAATGCTCAATAAGGCTCTTAGATTATCCAATCGACATAATGTTAACATAATTTCTTGCAAAGAACGGGATGTTAACAACGAAAATTATTAACGATAAGTAAATGTGCGACCACAGTACTACTACTCACAGTGCCATAGTGGAGTGCTTGATCCTCCCGAATTATGACCTACACATGTGCATAACTTATACATTAGTTCTTGTCCTTTCTTTCATTATTTCCTACATCATTTTACTTCGAACAAATTTACAGGTATCTTAGGGACATCAAACATAAATTTCAAAAATACCAGAGGGTTAAGCATGCAAAATAGAGCAAACGAATTTTTGCAACAGGGGCCGCACGTGCGGCTGTCATCCCTACACGTGCGACAAGGCTTCATGCACGTGCGGCCATCACTCCCGCACGTGCGGCAATCTACACAAATTGCAATTCGAAAATTCAGCAAAAATCCAATTTGTTGATGAGTCTTCTTAAGGCTCAAATAGGTCCTTTAATTAATGAAGTATGGTTCAAAATCATGTACATAGACATCATAACATATATCAATCTTAACATAACTTGAATCTTTGATCTTTAAAACTTATGAACATGACCCACAATACTTCTAATTTCTTACACATACATACAAACATAAGCAACCATATATCCACATAGATGGGTTCAAGTTTGATAATTGAAGAATTAAGATGAAATTCTCACTCAACACAACACCAAATCAATTCAACACAAAAGGTAACAATTCCATTAATCATTTAGCACAACAATATAGAGAAATTCCTTCTTTATTCAAAGAGATTACCTTGAATTAAATTCGCCACAACCCTCCAAATTGTCCCAATTCCTTCCTTGAAAGACTTCTCATTTTTCTTCTCCCAACTTCCCCTTTTCTAACCCTTACAAGAGATATTTGGTTTTGAGGCTCATAAGTCCCATGGCTAAGAAATACATATGTTTGTATATATATAAATTAAATAAGACAAAACTTAATCAGTTTAATCATTCATAATTGAAATTTCACAAAAATACTTATCATGACTTAAAAATTATGCTAATCCTAAATGTAAAATCAATTCCAGATTATCAAGCCTCTAAGGCTCTCAAGTTTTGATCTGAACTTCTCAATCGTAACAGATATGTTTTCTTATTAAACATATATGAATTTTATAATCGTAAGGTTCACTTACTTAAACTTAATACTACATGGAATTCCACAATAAGTATTTAAATGCACAGAATAAGGGACTAGCAATATACCAGGAACAGATACGAGGGTCGGGTTATTACACTACCAAAGAATATTACCTTGGTCGCCAACATCAGAAAATCAATGAATCAGACTAGGAATATCCAGCTCTCTATCGTGGACCAAGGATAGAGACTCGTGAATTGTGAGCTAACACATCCGTCCCAAAGCTTGGATGTGGCCGAAATGAAGCTTAGGTGTGATTTCCTCATTGTGCTGGGATTCTATAAGGGCCTGAAATTCTTCAATTGTCAGGCATATCTCTTGTCCCCCGAAGCTAACGAACTATGGAATCAGGTTTCAACATCTAGCCGTGGCATGAAGTAACAGAAAACAAAGTGAAGAATGGCTCAGCGAAAAAAGAGCATTTATGTCGAAACCTCGAAAATTCATCTTTTCCGAGCCATCTAAAGTTGCAATACAATCCGAGAGCCTTTCAGCGAAAAATGGCTCCATTTGTGAAGAATTCGCAGCTAAAATGAAGAAACTATGAAGTTTAACCTTTTGTAAAAGATAAGGCAGTGAGTGGAAGCTAGGTGCCAACAATCTGGAGGTTCTTCACTTTGGTGGCTGACAGGCCACTGCTGATGGCCGGCAGGGCACATTAGTGGCCGATAGCCTTTTTCCTTTGACCGGCACCCTTCCTCTCAGATATGGCGTCCATCCTTGTGCTAAAACATTGTTGGAAGCATGTGTTTTTTTTTTTTTGCTCTTTGTGTGTTTTAAGGTCTTTTTTTAAGTCCTTTTGATTTTATCAAGCTTGTTGAGTTGTATTTGAGTTGTTTTGTTTATCGAGTTGTTGTGTTGCTTGTTGAGTTGTATATTGCATTTTGTATTTTGGTTGTTAGTTGGTTCATTACCCAATTAAGCGTTTTGTTTTAATCAAACACTCTTGGCCATTTCAATTCCCTGTCCATTTCATGCATATATGGTGCTCATGATGCAAAAAAATGACAACACATTTTTTCATAAAACTACCGATTTTATTTCGATCATGGCTTTTTACAAAAGTGGAGTACAAGTTTTAAACCAAAACAGAACTTCCTAAAGCTATACATGTGCTAATGCTATAAAACAAAAGAAACTGAGCAAAAATACAAAAATCAGCGCTGGTCACCTCAGGCTGGAGAAGCCCTCTTCGTCCTCTTCCTATGAGGAGAGGACTCAGGGGCACTGTCTCCGCCAGCGCCACTGTCTGAATTTGTCCCAGAATCTGAGCCAGAATCATCGTCGCTCTCTGCTCTAGAGCCTGACTCAGCATCACCTCCATTCTAAGATCTCGAGTCACCATCATCTCCACCCTCGGAGGACTCAGACTGTGGAATCACTGCCTCCATGGAGTCACTGGTCTCAGCATCATCGTCACTCAACACTGGCTCTAAAGGGCTCCTCTGACTCCTAGACGCTTCTGAGCAAGATGTCAAGTGCGGCAACCGCGTCCAGAGTGGACACGATATTCATATCGCTAGGTTGTAAAAGTTTAAAGAAAGCAGTGTGATCAGCATCGACTTTCAGCAATCTGGTAGAGAGGAGCCCTTAGTTACGCACTAGTGTCAACATCCAATCAAGAGGTGGTGAAGAACTGTTGTTGCTAAATGTGGCAGCAAGAAGGTCAGAGATACTGGTGAATCTAATTGATTCGCAAATCATTTGAATCACGATGATCAGTGACGTCGCGCGATTTGCAGAGGAGATCGTGGAGGTAGCCAGACCATTTACGACATTAGCGAGTGCGATCCGGCTAAGGGCTATGTTGTTCATACCTTTCTCGGAAGCACGTTCCAGGACATTGTAGTTGCCATCGTAACCCAAGAACGTGGATCCAGGAATTAGATGTTGAGAAGTAAGAGAAGTATGCCCAAACTCCAACCACTCAGAATTCTCCATTTGGTAGCTGTCCAAGTAAAGGTTGTCTCGTCGAATCCTCAGCTTAATCCAATGATTGTTGGTTCGCAGTATGATGTCGAACCATCGAGTGGATGGATCCTGCTGAGTGGGAAGTACATGAATATTGTGTGAAAATGTCTCTCCCAATTCAACACGCAAGTCCTTAATGAAGTCCCTGTAAGCTCCATTACCTCTTTCAACATTGAACTCTTTTGTGAATTCTGTCATTAACTGAATTCAATCCTGCCATTGACAATAATAATCAATTAATAGAAAAACATAAAACACTTACAGTCAAAGAGACTTATACAAAAAATAAAATAACCATAGCCAAAAAAAAAAAAAAAAAAAAAAAAAAAAAAACTTAAAAGCATTGGACACAAAATAAAAAGTTACAACATTAAAGAAAAGTTCATATATAAACCATGAAACTAAAATCTCAAAAAAGAACACAACATTAAATAGAATATCCAAAAGTCAATATCAAGAAGTTCATACATAAACCATGGATGTTTTTTTTTTTTAATTAAAATTTATAAACTTGCATGTACTACTATTCAGGAATTACCAAAAAGAAAAATAGAATTTATACCTAAAAAAATATTTAATTGTAGGTTGAATTCAGTCTTGAAAACTCATCACCAAACAAATTTTCTAATTTCACATGTCACATCAAATTTTCAAAACTCAATTCAACACTCTATTCAAAAATCATAACTAAACAAATTTTCTACACTCAAATCATTTTTTACACACAATTATATGACATTTATTGTAATATTCATTTTTTTATTTTACACATGTGATTCATTGATTAGATAATTATATTTTTATCTACCAGCAACATTAAAATGAGATGGAATTAAATATAATAATTATTCCTTAAACTCCTATATAGAATGGTCATTCTTTTATAATGACAAATGATAATTTTATTTAGGGCTCGTTTGGAAACTTAGTTATTTTAGTTAATTTTTTTAACTATTTTAATATATTTATTAAAGTTATATATAGGATGATAGTTGTTTTTTTTTTTTTAATTGATTTGATGATTGTGAGGGAAAAAAAAATTGAATGTGACATATTATTATTATTAACTATTTTAGCATCAAATCCACATCCTAAAGTCTCCCTTACAATATATTTTCTATTATTTCATTTCAAACATTACTTAAAATCCTTTGTAATATAATAGTGCAATCAATTCATTATTACAACTCATAAGTGTTCACCTTTTGTTAAAACAATTTCATTTGAAAAATTCACCAATTTATTTTATTTAACTTGTGATTTATAAAATAATAAAAGAAATGTATTTTTACTTAACTTTTTTAGTTAAACTATGAAGGTTTCATTTTGAATTTGGAAGAACCGAAACTATAAACTTTAGGGGATCAGATGTCTTGGTTCTGGGATTCGAACTGTAGACTTGGATTCCAACTGCAAACTTGGAATTTTTGAAATTAAAAAATAAATGGGGGGAGGTAACTGTTTTTAAGTTGTTTTTAAAAAAATATATAAATATAAAAATACTTCTCGGGTAAAGTAGGGTTGTTTTTAACTGTCTATCAAAACACATTACCTTCTACCATGCAGATGTGGAGTGGTTTGAGAGATGCAACCTCCACCGAATCTTTCAGTCTTGGACTTCGTACCTGTCAGATTATATGAAGAAGAAGTTAGTCATTTTTCGTTATTCTATAATGCGTCAATGTTGGTTCACATTCACATCTGAAGTGTTTTAGTGTAAATTTAACTTATTCACATTTACATTCATTGTTTTTCGCCGTTTTAAATACTTTACTCACATATATGGTAAAAAAAAGTGTTAAGAGTGCAAATTTAGTGGTGAATGCTATACACTAAAAAAATTATTACATTTTTTACATAATATTTACATATAATATAAGTCTTGTAGCGTGTGGTTTCTACCCTCATCATATAAATATTGTATAAATTAGCATTGTTCCAGATTTGAGTCCATACCATAGATGTTAAAAAAAAAAAAAATTAATAGGCTTAATTTTTTTTTTAATAAAAAAATTTGATATTAAAATTATATTACAATATAAGCACATCCAAAAAAAATTATTAAATAAAAAAACAAATGTTTTTTGGCAAAAAAAAATAAAAATAACTGTTACAAAATTAAAAATTAATAACTATGTGATTCAATTGTTGGTTGCATTTGTTCTTTTAAATGTATATTTTTATTTTAAAAAATAAAAGTAAATAATGAGTTTGTCTAATGGATAGGCTGACCAACAAGTGAAGTCGAGTCCTATCTAAAAAATAAAAAATAAAAAAACAATTGAAGCCGAGTAGATCCAACTCAGCATTTTGAATTGATGAGTTGGTCTAAGATTGAGCTAGACAGAAGGCGTAGTGCCTAGATGGAAGGAGGATAGATGAGACACAATTATATGACATTTAATGTAATATTCATTTTTTTTATTTTACACACGTGATTCATTGATTAGATAATTATATTTTTATCTACCAGCAACATTAAAATGAGATGGAATTAAGTATAATGATTATTCCTTAAACTCTTATATAGAATGGCCATTCTTTTATAATGACAAATGACAATTTTATTTAAGGCTCGTTTGGAAACTTAGTTATTTTAGTTAATTTTTTTAACTATTTTAATAGGATGATTATAGGGAAAATATATTTTTATCAAAATAACATGCCACTGAAAATATTATGCAACTACAAAGGCAAAAGTTATTAGCACTGGCCTCTACAAGTTGGGTGAGCTTTTGTTTTGAAGATGAGAGATAATTGTCAATTTTCTCTTGTGAATCCGGAATATAAGCCCCTTGGATGCTTCCAATAACATTATTAACCACTTTCTTCAATATTGTCTTGTGAGACTCTTTGCTGATTTGACCTTCCTTCCACTTTCGTTTCAGCATCTCCTTAACAAACCCCACGAGCGCAAATTTAAATACCCAGATGCCCTTTGAATCATTATTTTTCTTGACCTCATCAGCCCTACCATCTTTATTCATCTTCTCCAATGGTCCATTTCCCTGTGCTTTCTTGCTTTCCTCAGCTGTCATTTCATTGTTTCCTTCACCATCACAATTTGCGACTGGATTAAGCTGAGCCAATTGGTGACACTCGTGATCTAATTCAACATCCGATTTACCAACCTTATATTGATCACCACCACTTGGTCTCTTGAAGGTACTTCTTGTTTCTCACCCACAATTCCTTCAACAGAATTTGGTAACAATCCTGCGAGTGGATTATCAGTATGATTTTTAATCAACACAATGTTATCACTAAGAGGATTATATTGTGTCTCAGATCTAATGACTAGATTTGGATTGATGGATGCTGCAGCAATCGGACGAACAGGTCCTGCAGAATTGGAAAGGGATGAAGATACAAATCCCATTAATTTTGTGGGATTGGGAACTACACCTAGATGAGAACGTTGCTTCATGTCTCCATATAACTGAGACAAAGCTAAAAAATTAATAAATTGTGAAGGCTGCTACCTGTTTACTATGTTTTGTGCTGGAGGGATTTCAAAACTGAGTTCAGGTCGGTTTCCCTCTCCGGCATTAGGTTTGCTAAGTGATTTTCCCTCGTGGAACAGTGGTTGAGTTTGCACATTGGTAATACTTTCTCCTCTTGGAGTATGCAGGTGTACCGGCCAATTCGTACCGGAAAATGGAAGGGCCGCGTCGGATACTTACCGGTATACCGGTGAGATTAGATTTCACGTCCGTATCGGCCGATTCCCGACACGTATCAGCCTGAATCCGATACATACGATGATACAGTCCGATACACGCCGGTACGGATGAAAATCAGTACCGAAAACCTGCAAGATCTAAGCTTCTTTGGGCTATGGAGTTCACTTGATCTTCAAGCTTCTTCAAAGACGGTTTGTATCCCTGAGTTGCAAGTTATAATTTGTGTTTATGCTCTGTTTTTGGTGAGTTGTTGATGCTCTGTTTTTTGGAACCATTGCTGTTGCTGTGGGTTTGGTCTCACCAAAAATCAAAAATATAGAGAGAGAGAGAAGAGGCAAAGAGATAGAGAAGTTCATGTATGGCTCCAAAGAAGAATTTCGGGGTGAGAGAGAGTGGAGGCCGAGAGAGTGAGAGAGATAGAGAGAAGCCCCCCTGTTTTGTTTTCTCTTTTCTTCTACACTACACCACCACTGTTTATATTAATATATATATATATATATATATATTTATTCTACTGAGCAGAAGAAGGGGAAAAAAATAAGAAAAATACATCTTCAATCCAATATGTCAAAAGTTGGATTAGTGGAAAGGTTTGTTATTGGTTTTTATTATTTATTTATTTATTTTGGTGCCAATGTTTTGTATTATATTTTTTTTTTTTTTTTTATTTGTGTCTTGTTTTGGTGTAGATGTTTAAGATTTAGAATTTTTTTTTTAAAGAGGTTTATTCTAATTAGATTTTTATTTTTATTTTAAATATTTTATTGTGACTAAAATAAATACATATCATTTAGTTGAAAATGATATTGCAGATAATTAAAAGTTATAATTGTGACTAAAATAAATACATATCATTTAGTTGAAAATGAGTCAAAAGTGCTCCTACATATCAAGATTTTGATTAAAATGTGACAAATTAAGGCTAAAAGAGTAAAAAAAATGCATAAAATTGAGTTTTAGAGGGATTGCTAATGATTTTTAAAATTTCACGGCCGTGACACCCGATTCCCGATACGTACCGGCCGATACTACCGATACCGAGACTCCGCGATCGATACCGTTACGTTACCCGATACCGCGATTTAGAACTATGGCATGCAGAGAGAAAGTCTGTTGAATCTGTCCAACTGCACTAAACCATGAGAGAGGGTCAATAACTGCACTAGAACTACGGTCATTCTGATCCACACTTTGTCCTGGCCAAACATCTGCAGAAAATTTTCGATCAATGCTTGACATGGCACAATCACTAGTTTCTTTTCTAAGCTCAAGAGAAAAAGCATGACCAGCATCCTCCTCCCTTGAACTGGGCTTTGAATGGAAACAAACATTTTCAGATATCAGCGGTAGCATAGCTGCAGGATCTTGATGCTTCTGACCTAACATCTCCCAGGTCACATCCTGTTCATATGAGCGTGAAGATCATTCCTTAAGAGATAGACAATGTGAGGCCTGACTAATGTGACAACTCTCTTCTTTAACAACATGGCCAGAAGATTGCCCATAATTCCATGGGAAAGAAACCTCCATATCACTATACCAATTTTCAGCACCATTTGATTCAAAGCCACTTGTTCCAGCAGTAGCAGTTTCTGCCTTTGGCTGGAGATACCTCCTATCATTGCCATCTACTGCTTTACCATTGTTTATTGGGTGACCATATGATCTGTTCTCAATGTTAAAACTACGTACCCATCTATCATCCCTAGAATATGCATGATATACTTGTCCATGAGCACCAACATTTCCATTTCTGTCCTCATTCCACTCAAGCAACTTTGCATTATCTGGCACAGTCGTGTCGCTCCGCCTTAGATGTTCTGCTGGTTGTTCCACTGTATCTAAATTCTTGCTCCCATGATGAGAAAATCTGCAAACTTCCCTTTATCGCAATTTCCTATAGTAAAAAATTTGCAAGGGATATCACTACTCCTATGGGGTTCATGCTCCCTACCATGCCCACTCCTGTCATTTTCCTTTCCTCTAAACACTTCCTTCAGAGACCCTGTATTAGAAGCAACACTGTTATGCGCATATTTAAAATATGTCCCCGTACGACATCTACCCTTGATAAAATCACTACAAAGATTATTAGATCTTCTCGCACTCTGTAAGTACTCCCGGCCATCATCAGAAGTGGAATATTTAGAAACTCCACTCCTCCAGTGGCTACTTTCCTAGCACTTTGCTAGACCACCTTCAGGACATCTATCTTCATGATCTCCGTGATCCTGGTG